>NC_090231.1:58235388-58535388 GCF_024489055.1 Chanodichthys erythropterus
AAGCAAATTGCATGTGTTTTGTCATGTGTGTAAAATAATACTGTAAGTACGATTTGTGCAACAACTAAATTAGCCTGTGGCTTACTGATCAAATCTGATGAGGAGATTCTCAGTGAAACTGTCAAACTTTTCACAACTCCAAAACATTCTTTCATTGTGAGGCTTTGCATGCAAAATGATCAAAATCTGTCTGACGTACATGTATATTCCATAAATACTGTATCTGTGACATTGAAAGTTTTCTGTTTTACACTGCTACAAAAATAAAGGAGCATATTCCTGTTCTGTGTACTATAGTATCGACTTTTGCCGGTAAACTGCCGTGGTGAAAAAACATCTGAACATTTTGAGCAGTACAGCTCACATGATGACAAAAACACTTTTTGGCACTGGCCAATTTACTGACAATAACTAGGGTTTTAAAACATGAATTCGATGTTTTGGGCGAGTTACTACATTTTGCAGATGTACAATAGTGCTGTGATGTCCCATAAAACAGCTGACAACTGCAATGACAGTTTAGACAATGTTAAGTCTGTTTCAAAAAATTATCCAAAGAGATCATAGAGAAAAACTGTAAGATTCTTGCCAATCCGTGATCAGTTTTAGCCAATGCCTGTATTGGTGCTTCCCTAATATAACAAATCTTATAATCCGACCATCTGCCTTTCTGTCACTTTTTCTTTAATTATGCTCATTCAAAGAATTTGGCTTGTGTTTTTCTGTGCAGAGTTCAAGCGAGTCAGCCATGACACCTTGTGAGAGTCTCCACTGCGATCACACCTCCACCTGCAGAAGAGAGGCGATGCTTCTGTTCCAGATGTGCTTCCCTGCGGATATGGCAGAAAACATTAGAAAGCACTACAGATAGCTGAGAGAAATAAGCACAATTAGATTGTGTGGGGGATGAGTGTATTGAGAGAAAGTGTGGGAAAAGAGACAGGAGAAAAGAGTGTACTGCAGTACTTCCTTCAGTCCTAAAGGGGGCAGTAGTGAGCACTGAAGATTTCAAGAGAACGCAATCAAAATTGAGTATTTTAATGTAATCTGTATGTTAATATACTTGATGTGCATTGCGCAATTTGAGCTACAGAATCATTATATATTATAGAACCCGTAAAAATGTTTGTAATATCAATTTATAAACTGCAATATTTATAACCCATGATTCATTTATTCTGCATTCAAAACATGCATATAAGCTGGTCATATGATCATAAGGGGGAAAAACCCACTGTGGATTTGAACAATTTTAGCTTTTTCTAGGCCATCCCTTATGAAAAAGAAGCACACTTTAGCATACTTTTTATTATTACGGAAATAATATACTTTAAAATAGTTTACTTTAGTGCAAACTGAATGTAATGTTTTTGTTTGCACCAAAATTAAAGGTGCCCTAGAATCAAAAATTGAATTGACCTAGGCATAGTTGATTAACAAGAGTTCAGTACATGGAAATGACATACATTGAGTTTCAAACTCCATTGTTTCCTCCTTCTTATGTAAATCTCATTTGTTTAAAAGACTTCCGGAAAACAGGCGAATCTCAACATAACACCAACTGTTACGTAACAGTTGGGATCATTAATATGTATGACCCCAATATTTGCATATGCCAGCTCATGTTCAAGGCATTAGACAAGGAAAGGCAGTATTAACGTCTGGATTTGTGCACAGACAAGGTAAGCAAGCAAGAACAACAGCGAAAAATGGCAGATGGAGCAATAATAACTGACATGATTCATGATATCATGATATTTTTAGTGATATTTGTAAATTGTCTTTCTAAATGTTTCGTTAGCATGTTGCTAATGTACTGTTAAATGTGGTTAAAGTTACCATAGTTTATTACTGTATTCATGGAGACAAGAGCCGTCGCTATTTTCATTATTAAACACTTGCAGTCTGTATAATTCATAAACACAACTTCATTCTTTATAAATCTCTCCAACAGTGTGTAATGTTAGCTTTAGCCTCAAACTCATCCAGAATCAAATGTAAACATCAAAATAAATACTTTACACACATGATCCGACGCATACATGCAGCATGCATGACGAACATCTTGTAAAGATCCATTTTAAGGTTATATTAGCTGTGTGAACTTGGTAAATGCAATGTATTATAGTCGAGAGCTCGTGTGGCAGGGAGCAGACAAATTAAAGGGGCGGCGCGCTGCCAAAATCAGTGTATATTTAATGATGCCCCAAAATAGGCAGTTAAAAAATTAATTTAAAAAAATCTATGGGGTATTTTGAGCTGAAACTTCACAGACACATTCAGGAGACACCTTAGACTTATATTACATCTTGTGAAAAAGCATTCTTGGGCACCTTTAAAATGTTTTGTAGATTAAATTTACATTAAATGCAATTAGAACTTTAACTAGAATGATTTAGAGCTAGAAAAATGAGCTTTTTTGACCCACTTTAGCAGCACATCTTTTTATGTAATTTCATAATTACTTCTGTTGTCTTTGAAATATGGTTAAAGTGTTGAATGTACTGACAAGCATTTATGGTAAACTAATGTAATACTTTAATGTCATTTCTACTGAAACTTGTAAGTAATGATTTAAAATGTAAAAGTTTTAATCAGATATTATAACAAAGTGCACTTTTTAAAAGTGTGTTAAAGTGGACCTATAATGCCCCTTTCACAAGATGTAATATAAGTCTCTGGTGTCTCCAGAATGTGTCTGTGAAGTTTGAGCTCAAAATCCCCCACAGATCATTTATTATAGCTTGTCAAATTTGCCTCTATTTGGGTGTGAGCAAAAACACACCGTTTTTGTGTGTGTCCCTTTAAATGCAAATGAGCTGATGCTTCCGCCCCCTTTCCAGAAGAGGGCGGAGCTTTAACAGCTCAACAACAACAAAGCTGGAGAATCTCACGCAGCCAAAATGACGAAAGTGTTCAAACCGGAGTCGACACTGATGGAGAGACTCAGGAAGAAGTTACAACTTTCTGAATGGTTAGTGGATAAATTTATATAGTTAAACTTTGAGCATCATAACTTTGCAGATGTTGTTTATGCTCAAACAGCAACATTACACACTTTAAAAAAGTGAAATCATAATCAACCTTCCCTTTAAGAAAACATGAAAGTCTACTCTCTTTAAGTTGCCTTTTATTTCATTCATATTATATTCTCTGCAAGTACAGTTAAAAAAAGGCCAACTATTAAAATTTGAAGTACACTACAGTACAATTAAGCGCACTTCTTTTTCACAAAGGGACTAATATGACTGGATACTTCATGTCATTTATCCTTTCTCTGCATGCATGTGTGTAGATTTCTTTCATATGTCTTTCTTTTTGTTTTTCCTCAAGTGTGTGTGTGTGTACATGCTCCGGGGGAACATGGACAGATTTCTCATCTATTTCAGGGTCAGGATTTGATAAGCCCTTTGGTGACGTGACGGACCGACAGTTTGTAAGAAAGCGGGTCATGGGGGGCCTCTCCTGACGAGCATAATTAGTCATTCATTATCATATAAGTTAATTACTGGACTGGCTGCTTTCTCTTCGGAAAAGGCCCTTCTGGATATACCAGTTCAATGAGGACAGCTTGATTCATTTTTTGACCATTATTATTTTTGCCATCTCGTCTCATCATTAGTGTGATGGCGAGACAATAGACACTGTGGTATTGTGACATCGGTAGGCGCCATCTGTGCCAAAGTTATAGAAGACAATGCAAACACACATATGGCGGTGGCTTCAAGACGACACACTTGTCCTCTCCATTTATTACCATTTCTGTCCTGTCACGGAAGCAGAGAGGATCATGGGATGGGAGTGCATTTAAGATGTTATTCACTTGTGGTTCGCCATGCAGCAGCACGCTGATCTGTATGCACGAACATTGCTGGATGTTTTATATGGTCGTTAATGTTACTGCATCTGTTTGATATCATTTTGCACCCTCCCCCCCTATCGGATGTATACCCCAATGACTGCTGGGCTTTTTTAGACATACCCATCTGCTGTCTCACACCTTCTAATCACCCCCTCCAATACACACATGCACACGGCCCAACAGCAGATCTGTTACTCAAGATGTTGTGTACGATGCGAACTGAGCCTGCATGCAGGCCTTAAGCATAAACATAAGAAAGTATATTGCACTGCCTCGATATTTACAGAGTTGCATTATCTTTCATATCACAGAGTTCTCTGGCCTTTAATCAGTACTGCTTTAATAATGCAATAACTGTATTGATCACTTTTTCTGCAAGCTTATGATCTTACCACGACTGCTGCTACATTTGTCTTCACTTCTCTGAAGCTTTACAAAAGTCCTTCTGAGCTGAACTTTGAAACAAACATTGTTTTATCCTAGTGCAAAATAAATATGTATTTGAAATTCATTTATTTTATGCTAAGTATACTACAAATACATTTACATATTTATGTGCTTAATAAAAATACCATGCAATTGTACTTTTGGTATACTAAACTGGTATACTTAAAGTCTGCTAAATTGGAACTAATTTTGTACTTAATGCACTTTAATTGTGCGAATGTAATGCTGAGGTCCAACTAAAGATATACAGAAGTATATTTGATTGTGCTAAAGTGAAACTGTATAGCTATCTTGCATTTAAAATCAGATTAAATAAATACAGCGATATGTCAGTAAATACGTTAATATATTTGAACTATACTATGTATTTTATATATATTCCTAGGGTATCTAATTATGATGCATTATATATTTGTTTATATGGTTTTGTGTTTGTTAAAATTGTTGCATTGTTGTTATGCAAAATATGGTCTCTTATTGTTATACATTTTCTGATTTAAAACTGTGATATGCAATTTTAATTGCAATCCACTAAACGTCTCTTTTTGCTGTTGATTTATTGTCAAAGACAGAAATTCACATTTAAACAGCTGCTCTCATGTTCACTAGAATGTGCGAAAACCACAGACAACAGTAGCAAGAAATAACACCAAAGGAATACCCAGGGTTGCCAGGTATTCACAACAAAACCCGCCCAATTGCTACTCAAAACTAGCCCAATCGCATAACAGGTCCCCGGTAAAAATCACTTTCTGGGGGTAAAATGTGCTTTTTTGGCTGGGTTCCCCTTGTAAAATTTGCATTCCAGGGGCTAAATAACATGTTATTTGAAGTCGCTTCAACCCGCAGCAACAGTGTAAAAGTAGCCCAATGACTTGGCAACACTGGGAATACCTCCAAATGGATTCAATTTTTAACTATAAACAGCCACAATTATCGAGTTACTTTAACGTTGTCATTTTTTAAAAATATTTTGATAATATGCTAAAATACATTATTTTTCATTAAAATCAGAGAAATTCTGCACATTTTGCATAGCATTGTTCTGCTGCTTTATTGTGAATCCTAAAAGCATGAAACATCTGTGAAAAGTCACCAAAATTTGGGGAAACCCGGACACTGTAGAATCTGCCTACTTACTATAGACAAAAAAGAATGCATTGCTTGCGGACTACATTTATTTTTTCATTTAACTCACAGTCTTTTGTGATGTAGTAATCACACAAGGTCATAGCACAACTTTGGGTTTAATGTGATTAATTGTGCTGCCCTAGTTTCTTTAGCGAAGTCAGGCAAGCAGGGTAAATCAGGTTGTGTTTGACCTGGACCGACCCCTCACCCTGTGTGCACAGGAGAACCCTAATCCTGGTAATTCCACAGAGTCGAAGGCAGGGGGTACGAGCTGTTCAACATGATTACAGAGAAAAAGAGCTAAAGAAGGGAAGAGGAAGGGGGGTAGGAAACATGACAGAAGGAGTGCATGCAAGAAACAGGGGAGGGCGAGAGAAGGAAAAAAGAGGAGATGAGGGGCATGGCGTAGACCACTGGGAGAAAGAAATCCAGAGAGCAGAGGAAGAGGCTGAATTCCATGCTTATCTTTGCCCATCCTGCTCTTCCTCTCCACCCTGTCATATTCTCACATCTTTCCGTTTCACTAAATAATATCTGAAAATGAAGTGTGCCGCAGAGCGGGATTAATTGGCTTTCAGCATTCATAATTAAGACGATGCCTCAACATGCTGCCTGTGTATTGTCCTCCATTAATTTCCGATTGCTCTTGTCATTTGCACATTATGCCTTTGCAACAGCAAATGAAAGTGTGGCAGACTCGCTCTCCCTCCCTCGCTCGCGGTGTTGCTACCTCTTTCTGTGTGATGAGAGGTTTACGCTAAGGTGGTGCAGCTAATTACTAGTGGAAAGCAGAGAGAATCAAAGGATTTTATTGATTTTTTTGTGCATGCGTCAATGGCAAATGCATTGGACGGGTTGGTGATGAAAATGGTGCAAATCCCACTGAATTTTGAGTGAGTTCACTGAATGGGAGGGATTCAGGTTGTTTACAGGATATGCCAAACAATAGACAGAATTATTCTGTCTTGCCGTAGGCAATGAGCAGCATTGCCTCCCGCTTTCCGCACACCCTCCCTATTCCCTCCATCCCACAGGGCAGTCCTGGGACTTCTTCAAGAGGATGTACCACTCCAACTTTCAGAAACCCCCCATCCTCCTCCTTATGCTCCGGAGGGTCATCTTGGGCATTGCTGTCTGTGAATCACCCCCCATCCCCAAGGGTCCAGGCCTCAGATTGGGCCATCGTGTGAAGTGGGACAGCTGGGAGCTTTCTGACCTCCGGACCTAAAATCCTGTTGCCCCCATTGCCACTGGACCAAGCAAATGACCAATCATCTCACACGATGCTCTCCTTCTTCTTATCTTTATAATACAAACTTTGCGACAAATGCATCCGCTTGTACTTCGGCCATTGTCTCTCTCATCATATTCATCTGAAAGGTATAATAATTTGCCCCCTAAAATATCCCCGCTAGCTGCAAGACCCTGTCACGCAGGGCTGGGCACGTATAATTTAATTTGAATTCATTATGCTCTTCTGTTAATATATTCATGACTTCCAATTCCCTGCGCTGTCCCGCCACCTGGAGTGTCCTCCGTGATCTGTGTCAGCGCAGCCCCTCCTCTCTGCTCGGGCCCTTGGGGGGCCATGAAGGGGGGTTAAGGCAGAGGTCATAGCGGCCCCTTAGTCCCCACTGTAATTAGGCTGCAGTGGAATGTGTTAGCAGGACCAGCTGGGACCATGCTGGACCCTCTCAGAGGTGAAAAGGGGGAGGGCAGGGCACCTGCACCCCAGTCTGATAAGAGACAAATAGAGACAGGAGCAAGATGCAAGGGTTCCTGGGGATTTCACTGGGAGACAAACACACAGTGATCAAAGAGAGGCTTCAGAGTTTGAGAGTTATCTGTACAAGACTAGAGGTGGTGAGAAAAAAGGATTATGAGGGGTAAACTGAAGCAGGATGGGCTCTACAGAGAGGCATGCACTTACCTTGTGGAATACAGCAGTAGTAGCCCTAATTTATACTGGCACCTGAGCAGTACAGTACAATACGATTCGGGACGGTAAACCCTGATCCGGCTTGAGCTTCCACTGCCAACAGTACCCTCACTTGATAGGCGTGATGTATGCCAGAAAGCAGCAATCACCGTCATTCTTGTTCTTGCTTCTCTGCATGTGGTTATTTGTGTTGCAACAGTATTGCGTTTCAACTGTTTTTTAAAAAAAAGTTGTCATTCGCCTTGTAGCATGCATAAGCGATGATTCTCTGTTAACTAATCAACGCTCTGTAGTGAGTCTGGCTCAGGTACCCCAACAGAAGAGTCCCATAAAAGTGGTACGGTTTGGTTTTGGTACCATTCCCAACTTCTGACAATCGAAACAGAAATATTTGCGTTCTGTGGAAATGAGCCATAACTGATCAAAGCTAGTCATTTATGAAAACGCAACATGTTCTCCAACCAATACGACCATATAGGTTGTTTGTCACTTCCCTGAAATACGACCCATAGGAGCGTTTGCTAAAATTGCACCCCTTTCGACAACAGGACACTTTCATTTGAATGCATTGTTCCCTTTTATCTGTCATTTTTCAGGTTTCGCGTAGCTCAATTGGCAGAGCATTGCAATAACAATATGCAATCATGTAATCATGCTATCGTGGGTTCGATCCCAGGGAACACATGTGCTCATAAAGTGTATATGCACTATAAATCACTTAGGGTAGGTTTAGGGATGGGGGTGGGTGTAGTCGCTAATAAAAAATTAGTTTTGCTAAATGGAAATAGGAGAAATGGTGTAAAAAGTCCACACATTGCATTTAAATGAACAAGCATTTTGATTGGTAATGACAGTCATACGTCATTTCATGACGACAGGCGTAACACGACACTGTCATTATTTTTGCGCATGACTTCAAAACGTAAATATAGGTCGTAATAAGGTGCTTGAAAAACGACCTATAGGGTCGTTTTTTTTTTGGAGGACAGTCTCGGTCTACATGGTTGGTCAACTAGACTACCAGCTGGTCGGAGGTTGAACTAGTAAACCATCTTGGTTAGGACTAGCAGACCAAAATGGACCATGTTCCAAAAAAAACAACAACCATAAACTGCTCTAACTTGGTTTGTCCAGCAGGGGAAAGGGAAGAAAGACGAGAAAACCGAAAGCAGAGCAAAAATGTACATTGGGCCTCATTCATGAAACACGAACAGAGCAAATTTTTGATTAAATCGTGACGTAAATTTTCAGATTCAGCATGTTCTGAAGTTAGTACGAAAGAAATTTACACATGCTCCCTATCACGTGTAAATGGTGCGTAAAACATTCGGCCTCTTGAGGCCAGGGGAGTGAGGTTTACAAGCACAGCTCTTACTTGTTTGCTTCCGTTACACTCACCCCCCTAAACCTCACTCCCATCCGGGTCACGGCACCAAATTTAACTGGTCCAACTCAACCAGCTCAGAACGGGACTCGAACCGGTGTCTCCAGCATGGGAGGCTTATGTGCCTCTTGAGGTCAGGGTAGTGAGGTTTACATGCACAACTCTTTCTAGCTTGCTTCCGTTACGTGTACTTGAAGTGAAGTGTACAACAAAACCATTGAAAGTGTATTTCATTATCATTTGTCCCATAAAATTCATTTGTTCCTCTGAACAAAATCTTCTTCTATGTCTGTCAGTTCTAAAGTTGTGTGTGTTTGTTTGGACAATGGTGTGGTAATGGAAGTCTGTGGGGTGTGGTGCAGTCAGTAGGAAATGACACAGACCCCTGTAATGCAATGGAAGAGTGGAGCGGTCCAACTGACAGCCCATAATTACCTCTCATTTACTGTCATTAACAGACAGAGAGAGGGCAAGGGCTCGATTAATGATGCAGCCCCCCATCATCTCTAAGAAACTCACTTTTACACCCTTCAGACATCTTAGATCCACACCGAAGTGTTGTAAGTGCTGCTTTATTACTGATTTTAAACTGCGTAATGCTGTCTTAGCTGCTCAGGACTGATATTGCTCATCAACCCTACCGAGGCTTTACCCTACAGCTACTAGAAATTCATACATCATATCCTGGGGCAATGTTTTCCTTCTGATCTAGGGGGAGAATGTGTGCGTTTGAGGTGAGGGTCAAGGTTTTGATGCCTTCCACCCTTCATTTCACCTCTTCCTCCTCCTCCTTGTTCTCTCCATTGTTGGTTCTCTCTCACTCTCTGAGGATGAATCTCAAAGTTGGTTCTATGATAAAATATTCAGAAGACGGGATGTATATGGTCTCAGAATGCGGTAAAAACAAGAGGGGAAGTGTGAGCAGGAGAAATCCTTCTAGAAATAGCATGCAATATCAACTTGGTCAATTTGGAACTTCGTAGCTGGTTTGTTTTCCAGTTTTAACCAGTTTTAGCAAGATGGTCTAACAGGTCTATCAGCCCCACCCGTCAGTATGGTATAGTCCAAATGATTAACCCTGCAGACTACCTATAAAACCCTGTTTTTCTAGCTGTTTTTCCATCTTTAGCTATATTTTCCATCTTTTCCACACACCCAGTCTTCTCGCTCTCACTTAGGATGATCTTTATGCGGCACACTATTTGTCAGTGTTGATGATGAATCTGTTTATGTGCAGAATATAGTGATTTCCCCAGAGTGGGATCTCTCCCTTTGTCTCTGTCTCTCTCCGTTCTTCTTCAAATATCCATCTATCAATCCATCATTGCCATAGATCACAGACCGAAGTATTCTGTCCTAAATGAACACTTTGATGGGCCCAGTTTATCATCCAATTTCTTCAGTGGCATTCTGGTATCTCCAGAAATTTAGTTGTAATGCACTGTGGAATAAACTTCATCCCAAGATCATCAAAAACCATCTGCCTTCTACTATTTCCCCTTTTCCTCAGTTGACAAAAACCAGGAGTGCACTATATGATCTTGTTATAAGAGATTTCATAAGAGCAGCCTTTGATCGCTGGTAACATGCTCACTATGGCCGATTAAATACTCATTAGGATCAATCATATTCTCTGTTGGAGTTTTGACATTTAGAAATTTTAGGCCGAAGTTCTGCAGGTCCTGCTTCTACGCTCCAAAAACTTCTGGGTTAAAAACAACCCAAGTTGGGTTGAAAATGAACAAACCCAGTGGTTGGGTTAAATGTTTGCTCCAACCTCCTGGACAGTTTTATTTAACTCGACTATTGTTTAAAAATGACTGTATTGCTTGCTTAAAATGAACCCAAAGTATGTTAGAAAATAACTATTATTAATGTTTAATAAATTAATATTTAACATAATTAAACAATAAACATTTATTGAATTGCTTATAATAAATGTTCACATTCCAATTATTATTTTTGCCTCTAGTAATTATGTGTCTGATTTTTAATTTCCAACCTATTTTGGGTTCATTTTAAGCCAGCCATATAGTCATTTTTAATCAATAGTTGAGTTAAATAAAACTACCCAACCGCTGGGTTTGTCTATTTTCAGTGCAATTTGGGTTGTTCTTAACCCAGCAGTTTTAAGAGTGTAGACAAGTCAAGTCAAGCTTTATGGAAAGTCATACTGTTATGTCTTTATTAATGCCTTAATACTTTTACTGAGAGGTTTTAGGGCTGGGTGAAATGGCAATGTACAACAACGGTAGAAATTATCCTCTGGAAAGATAACTGCATTGTATTTATTTTGTGTAGCAGATATATTAGTGGGAAAAAAATAAAAAATAAACATCTATTACATGTATTTACAAAATAGATAAGGTATAAATATTAGTTTTGTTCTAAGTGAGAGTTGATTGATGGGCCTAAGATGGCGGTCTAATAAAGAACCAATGATGATGATGATGTATGATTATGTGAAATAGAGATGTTGAGTTAAACATATTGATACTATCTATTTTATGTGATATGATGGAGTTCTGTCACACAAGAACAGCCTAATCAATTCGTCATAGAACAAAGTTACCATTCAATCACAATTCGTTATCGATTAGTGAAGGCGGGATAGGCGGAATCACGCTGAATAACACAGACCAGAAGCCTCTCTCTCACGCACTCTCTCTCTCTCTCTTTCGCGCGATCAGTTCTCCTCGCGCCTGAATGGTCAAATGCACACATAGTTTTTCAAAATGTCCATCGTGTGGAGTATCTCACGTAAATACAGTCGGTTAAGTGGACGTAAACAGGTGGGTAAAAACAGGAAATGTGTCAGTAGCCTATATTACATCCATGGATTCGGTCTTAAAGGGACAGTAGCCTAATTAAATATGTGTCAGTATATTCAAATGTGAAAAAACAAGTTTAATCTCTGTCGTATTTGTTGTATTGTTTGTAACTTGTTTGTAAATTTCTTTTTATATAACAATATATAACAAATATTTATATCTACACTGCCCTCCAAAAGTTTGGAAACGCCCTAGAAAAGTGGGGTTTTGGAC
The DNA here is from genome assembly GCF_024489055.1 of Chanodichthys erythropterus. Taxonomy (NCBI): domain Eukaryota; kingdom Metazoa; phylum Chordata; class Actinopteri; order Cypriniformes; family Xenocyprididae; genus Chanodichthys; species Chanodichthys erythropterus. Next base: position 58,247,196 of record NC_090231.1, read on the forward strand.
AATATTGGCATGAATCCTTTTTAATTTGTGATAATTTTGCACTGGTAAGGGACAACACAAATTATAAAAACACATTTTATTACATAAACAGTTTATACATAGAAAAAAACTTAAATTTTGATTCATCAAAATATCCAGCATTAGCAGCTATCTGACCTAAACTGGGTTCTAATTATTTCATTGTATTCTAAACTTAATTGGCAATCAATTATTGAAGCTATTAAGGTGTGCTGACCCAAAAATCTTTTACAAACCTGGGCCAAGTTTAAACCAGTAACCAGGCATCACAGCTGGCAAAGGGGCATGTCTGACTTTGACATGTATATACTGCCATTATTATGTAATGAAATGAAATGAACACATGAAAATTATTATTGCTGGATAATGTCAAGTTACTGTAATGTATTTGCACCAGAAAATTATAAGGATTTATGCTGATATCGTCCAAAACCAGACTTTTCCAGGGGTGTTTTCAAACTCTTGGAGGGCAGTATATATATATAATATAGTGAAATAAAATTTCTTATATAATGGTCATATTGCGCACTCGTCCCGTATTCCACCATGAGAAATCTGGTCACCCTAGTGATATGCAATATAAAGATTTTTGGATTCACTATTCTGGATTGCCGCGCTGAATTTGAGAACACAACAACCTCCCCCGGGTCCTAATGCCCGCCCAGTTTTATATATTTAGGGGACGCTTTAGGCCTACATGTTACACTAAAACAATGAAAAGCAAAGTAAACAAATAACATTAAGATACTTGTGTTTCTGAATAAATAAAGCATGAATCTGATTTTATTGAAAGGTCAGAAGCTATTGTTTACACAATGAATAAAAATCACAAACATGACACTTGTATATTAAATTATTTTATGGATACAACTTTTATTAATTTAATTGTATTATATATTTTTAAATGGATTACGAAAATATCTTGAATCCATTTTAGAATTTTTACAGCTCTTTTGCTGTAGACACTTAAAAATGTTAAATCCACAAATAAAATCTTAAGGTTACAACTGCACCTGTCTGAAAAAACAAAAAGAGATTGAAAGCTTTGAAATTAACAATAATAAAATCAATGTACTCTCATTATAAAAAGAACAATAAAGTTTTTGCTCAAAACTAACCGAAATTAACAATAATTAGTTTATAATCCCTACAACGGCTTGTCCCATTAACCTCATGCACAAGCAGATCCATTTCCGTACTAGAGAAGCGTTCACAACCAGCTTTTAAAGGGAATTGGAGATGAGGCTCTGATTAGTTTATTGCACATAACACCCAAAACTCACCCATGACTCATTAAGACACTAGGTTCAACCCTTGTGGACCATTTTCCCCATCGTTAATCTAGCAAAAGTGGATTCGGACACACCCTAAGTGCACCTGCACCGTGCGCTTCAGACAATGTCCTTAGATTGTTGAGATAGCGTCCTTGATGTTGTTTCCAAATGAAAGGAAAATGCAACGGTATCGGCCAAAATGACTTGAAAAATATTGTCAAAATTACAATATTGTGCTGTTCATTTCACTTCATGAAGACAGATGGTTTTTATTGATTTTGGGATGAAGTTTAGTCCATGATACAGTACAACTACACTAGAATGCCAAGTGAATGATAAATTGCGCCATCAAAGTATATTCATTTAGAGCAGAACCTGGTTAAAGATGGCAACAATAGAAGGAAGAGGAAATCATAGAGATGGGTTAGAATCATACACACATGTGCAAACATCAAGACCACCGCTTCATCTGAATTAGCAAATTATACTATAAAGGTTGAGGCATGCTATGCATTCACCATATAAAACATGTTTTGTAGCCGTTGTATCCTGGCAGTTTGATTACGGACAAGCTGCTGAAATTCCAGCAGCATCTCCAGACCTGTGCTGGAGGTGGTGAAAGAGGCGGCTATTATCAATTAATCTTGCCTTTCCTTCCTCTCTCTGAGACTTGGACCATATGGTCCTCTGTCAGGCTCTGCTTTTAATTTACTCGTTGTGTCTGCTGTGAAAACAGACCAAGTCTTTATCTGAATTGCTGATTTAATCAGGAGTGCCAGAAGCGGTGGAGAACTCACCCAGATACATACACACACATAGTGTGGAAATCAAAATGCTTCAGTGATCCTTACAATATCAGAAGAATCTTGATCACAAATCCCTCGCAGACAAATAAAAAAATGCGTGCATGCCGTAACCCCAAAAGCAAATCAAGGCACCACACTCACTCATTTATTACACTATACATAAACTTATGTTTTTGATTTATTGATCCCTGATAGGGCTACACGACATATCGTTTTAGCGTCGATATCATCTACAATAGTTTTAGGTCCAGTCAGTTTAAACATTCAAGCGATTTTAAGTCTTTCAGTTGCAAGAAGACGTGAAAGCGAACTCGATTCAGAACTAAATGCTGTTCTTTTTTGCATCTTTTTGTGCTTGAATGAACACATACATGAAAAATTATGTCAGAAAAGTATCCTCACATACACAGTCACTTATGGCTTACATAAACAATTGAGAAGGAATATGGATGCATATCATTATATTGGATCCACGCTTTCGGTCTTAAAGGGACAGCAGCCTAATTTTCCTACTGCTGTCTAATGTTAATCAAACAACAAAAATCACTTTTGTGGCTTTAACAAAGATTAATTAACATATGCTATTGGTCTTCTGAATAAGGGGTAGGAAATTGAGCGATGTAGGTAATGTGAATGCCTTATGTATTATTATTATTATTATTTTTTGTATGTGGAGATTTGTATTGTTTTGTTGTATGTAGCGAGGCCAAAGATCGGTTTTTAAGCTAAGGCTGGACAATAAACTTTTAACTGACTAAGATTTCCTTGTTTTGCTTTGTTCATGACATGTAAGAAACCGGTTTTCAGTTTTACATCTTCTCCTTCCTGTTTAAGTTTGTGACTCTCAGGCAGAATCTGCAATGTGCACCAGACTTTAAGCTGTTTTTACTGTGTGTGGCCTAATAGTAGGAGACAGTGAGGGTGCTTATTACAACACTATGGTGAAATATGAGGTGTTCCAGGAGGCAGAGTAGAGAAAATGTTCTATATTGTTCATTATGCACAGTTTTGCCACCATTTTGCCATGTGTGTCTGTTCTTGCCACTTATTGGCTCATTGGAAATACGTACCTGTCAGTCAAAAGCTTGACATAATTAAAGGGCCCCTTTTACATGATGTAATAATGAACTCTAACTTAAGTTAGTGTGTAATGTTGCTGTTTGAGCACATCTGCAAAGTTATGACGCTCAAAGTTCAATGCAAAGGGAGATATTTTCTTTTAAAGAATTCTCTGATTAAAGCTGCAGTCTGTGATTTTTAAATAAACAGAACTGCACGCGTCTTGCAGAAGAACATTGTAGCTGGAGCTACTTTTCTCTGTGTATGTCTATGCGGCGGGTCCTACCAGTTCGGTCTGAAACAGTCAGAATATAAACACTTATTATAAATGTACCATAATGATTCAGGGTAAGACAAAAACATGGTTTGGAAAATGGATTTATGTTGTACATTCTCATTACATCATTTTTGTAAATTTTGAACACAAAAAAGTTATGGACAGCAGTTTTAAGGACTACAGCAAACAGGACTACAATAAGCTTCTTCCCAGGTTAGTGACATCACTAACCCTAAAATTTACATAAACACACAACAAAGGGGGCGGGGCCATGTTGGGCTGCTTTAGAGAAGAGGAAGAGTTGTTGTAGTCGAGTGTTGTTGTCATGCCGTCATTTTACGCCGGACTGCTTCACAAACGAAGGTCAATTCAACACAAAAGATGAACATGACGGCACATGCTAGTGGATGAGTTGAATCAACTCCACAGCAACTACATCAATTTATCCACTAACCATTCAGAAACGTCTAAAAGTTGTAACTTCTTCCTGAGTCTCTCCATCAGTGTCGACTCCGGTTTGAACAATGTAAGGCTGAACACCGTTACTGACAATCCTCATTTTGGCTGCGTGAGATTCTCCAGCTTTGTTGTTGTTGAGCTGTTAAAGCTCCGCCCTCTTCTGGAAATCAGGCAGCTCATTTGTATTTAAAGGGACACACAAAAACGGCGTGTTTTTGCTCAAATTTGGGCAAATTTGACAAGCTATAATAAATGATCTGTGGGGGATTTTGAGCTGAAACTTCAAAGACACATTCTGGAGACTTATATTGCATCTTGTGAAAGGGGCATTATAGGTCCCCTTTAAAAAATTGTAATTATTTCAAACTTTTGACAGGTACATTTCACTGGAGCTTCCAGCTGAAATGAACAACAGAGGCAGTAAAATGGCAGTAAAACCTTTATTCTTTTTCAGACAAATTATGATCACAGGGGCTTGTTTTAGAGGTCGTTTACATGGCACTGTTTTCAACTAAAAACGTAAGAAAAAAAAGTGCATTTTGGCTGTTCATTTACACACAAATTTTACACAAATTTACACAAGCATTTTGGGGGCCTGAAAACACAAACTTTTGAAAACACACTCTAAAAATGCTGGGTTGTTTCAACCCAAATTTGGGTCAAACATGGACAAACCCAACCGTTGGGTTAAAAAATGAACAGTTAAAAAAAAATATGTTTGGGTTTGTCTATATTTGACCCAAATTTGGGTTGAAACAACCCAGCAATTTTTAGAGTGCATGCAAGTTTTTCAAAGTGAAATCAATACCATTATCATCTCTGTATAAAAAAAACGCACATTTTTGAAAACGGTGACGTCATACACATGCGTATTACATGTTCAATCTATAGATGCGAAGTGTTTCTTTTCAAACTGACATCGCAATCTACTGGCCTGGCAGCAGAATACAACGTTTTTAGTCATTTTCTCAGATGCGCGTGAATGGGGATCGTTTGACAATGCAGTCATCTGTACGTGAAAAATGCAAAGGAAAAAGGTTTCTGTTTTTAGTATATAGTTGTCGTGTACCCTTAGTGCGATTCCATGCACAATACTATGTTATGACATCAAAACACTTAAAAAAAAAAAAAAAAAAGTGCATTTTGCCTGTTCATTTACACAAAAATTTTACACAAATTTACACAAGCATTTTGGGGGCCTGAAAACACCTGAAAACAAACTTTTGAAAACACACTCTAAAAATGCTGGGTTGTTTCAACCCAAATTTGGGTAAAATATGGACAAATCCAACTGTTGGGTTAAAAAATGTAATTAAAAAAATTAACCGAATGTTTGGGTTTGTCTATATTTGACCAATATTTGGGTTGAAACAACCCAGCATTTTTTAGAGTGCATGCAAGTTTTTCAAACTGCAAGTTTTGAAATCAATATCATTATCATCTCTGTATATAAAAAAACGCAAAATTTTGAAAAAGGTGCGTATTACATGTTCAGTCTATAGATGCGAAGTGTTTCTTTTCAAACTGACATCGCCATCTACTGGCCTGGCAGCAGAATACAATGTTTTTAGTCATTTTCTCAGATGCGCGTGAATGGGGATCGTTTGACAATGCAAAGGAAAAAGGTTTCTGTTTTTAGTATATAGTTGTCGTGTACCCAATACTATGTTATGACATCAAAACACTTTTACCATAGTTCATGACTTGTGAACTAATGCATTTTGACATTTGCATAATCAGCGTCACATGTATGGATTTTCGTGCGTCAGGTTTTGCAGAAGTCATGTATTTCCAGTAAGCCTGGATTGTCTGTTTGATTGCCTAAAAACAGTAGAAAATGAATTCAGGTTCATGTTCAATAGTTTGAGAGGTACAGGGGTTAGACACATGCTGTATTTTTTATATTTGTTTAGATAGATGGTTAACATTTTCAATCTTGTTGCTTTTCCTGATAGAATCGACAGGAATTGAAATTGTTAGAATGTTTTTCAAGCAGCTGCCAGTTTTATACATCAGTGACGATACTGATGTCTGTAAAGTTATTGCTCTTACTCGCCTGTCTGAGCTACTTCCAGATTGTCAGTACCAATAAACATTAGCATCACATAGTTTTGCTCTCAAGGATATTTATGGCGCAGATATGCAGTCCATTAGCATAGCCAGCTCCTGGCTGAAAACCACACATCTGGGCAGAAATCATTTACTAGTCATTTAAGTTTTCTCACCAGCAGGCATTTTTCATTTATTTGGCAAATTAAGAGGAGTAAGACATTCAAAGCAGCAGTGCAGATGGTCGAATTAGACTCAATTTTGAAATAGTGTTAGAAAGACATGTTGTGATGGCCAATATAATGTAACGCGGGCAGTTAGATTATGCGACAAGGAGTCCATAACATCCAAGTGTATTGTGATGTATCTATACTGGCTGACAGCAAGGACAGTAACACAAATGTCCGATCTGTCTTTCAGTGAATCAGCTGAACTGTTTTAATATAGTGATTTATTAAAACATTTTTCAGCTGAGAGATATAAATTATATAAAGTATAGTTTATTATAAAAATTAAAAATTATATTTAAATTTGATTTCGTTTTTATATGAACTGAATTATGGCTGCAACAAACTGAACTGGGACATAATTATTAATTTAACCAAAAGACCAAACTGAACAATTTCTGCTTACACTAAAAATGCTGGGTTAAAAACAACCCAAGTTGGGTTGAAAATTGACAAACCCAGCGGTTGGGTTAAATGTTTGACCCAATCTGCTGGGCAGTTTTATTGAACTCAAGTATTGTTTGAAAATTACTTAAAATGAACCCAAAGTATGTTGGAAATGAACATTTATTAATAAGTTTAATGAATAGTAATTAAAAAACAAACATTTCTATTTTGGCTTCCTATTTTTCCAATATATTTCATATATTGGGCAAACATTTAACCCAACTGCTGGGTTTGTCCATTGTCAACCCAACTTGGTTTGTTTTTAACCCAGCATTTTGTAGTGTGTTCATATAACTTTATTGGAAGGTTTTGGAGCGTGTATTTATCAAGATGCCATGTTGGGATGTCAGAGACCATGTGATGACGTAATGGGTAAAATGCATGAAAACTGAATGCACTGAATGCTTTTTTTTCCTTCAGAATCCTTAAACTGTTTTCATCACTAGAGTGTGGAGTAGTTTGCATCAGCAAAAAGCACACTGGAAGTGACATGATGCAACACTGAAACCACAGTTTCTCGCAGCCAGTCTGGTCACTGCAGCTTATTTTGGCCACAGGAAAAGAATATTTCACAGACAGAACTGAGATAACAACATTGAATATACAGTCTATTTTACTTGCTACTAAGTGCTTCACAAAATCTTGAGGTCACTAAACTAAAAATACAAGGTTGTGTTCTTAAAGCATGACCGTTATAAACAGTTAATGGTTCCTAAAAATTCCCAAGACTTGTTTTATTTTTATTTTTTGGCATGGCAAAATTCTAGCCAATTCTCAATATGCGTTCTTATCTGTTCTTGAAAACTTGTGAATCAGTCGCTGACCAAGTGCTGTTCACATCTAGCAAAGTAAAATCGCCAGACGTGTTCTTGCTCTGGCCCTTTTTATTGAGGATGCATTGGAACGTGACTTGTGCGGACTTGAGACAACCAAGTATCCCAGAATGCATTTCTCACCAACTACAAAGTGGCAATGGCGGAAGAGAAAACCTGAATATTTTTCAAAACACTGTTGTTGTGTCAAGAAACGTACTTCTTTAACCCTTATAGGGTCTTTGGGGTCTGCACAGACCCCAGGCAACAAAATGTAATTTTGTAACAAAATAATTGTTTTTTTAAAAAACAAATGTAATTTTATTCTGTTTATTAATGTTTTTACTTCATATTTGTGCAGTTTTTTGGAGGATTTGCCATAGATTTTAAATTTATATAAATATATATATTTTTTTTATACAAAAACAGCTTATTATGTAAAATTCACTTTATAAAAGACCTTGAATTTGACATGGTTTAGTGTAAGATTTTCGTCCATCTTTTGGAAAATGCAGTTAAATAAAATAATCACTTTTAGCAGTAGATACTGCAGAGCTCCCCTATTTGCTAACTGAAAGACATCTTTTCACAAGTATTTTTCAGTTGGATTATCTAATTATCTATATCTAATTATTATGAAATCACATTTATGACAATAAAAGACAATAATTATTTTTTTCAAAAATGTTGATTTTGAGGATGAATTTTGTCCATTTTTCTAAGTGGGGTCTCATCATAATGTAACAATATTGAAAAACTGATTTTGTATTTTCAAAGTAGCCTTTATTGTTATAATTGAGATTTCAGAATATTTAGATATGAATCCAGCTGAAAAATACTTGTGAAAAGACATCTTTCAGTCAGTCAAACAGCAAATAGTGGAGCTCTGGAGCATCTACTGGATAAAGTGATAATTTTTTACTCTCACACTAAACCATGTCAAATTATCCATGTTATCCCCATGAACGAAAGTTAGAAATGTGGGTCTTTTATAAAGTGAATTTTACATAAAAAGCTGTTCTTGTATAATATTTAAAAAAATATTTGTTAATTTATTTATATAAATGTAAAACATATGATAAATCCTCCAAAAACATGGAGTAAAAACATTTGTTTTAAAAAAAAAAAAGTATTTTGTTACAAAATTGCATTTTGTTGCCTAGGGTCTGTGGAGATCCTGAAGACCCTGAGTGTACTTCCCAAACGAAGACCGCACAAGGGTTAAACTGCAAATATGTGGTCAATTTATAAAGAAAAACTTTGCATACACTCACAAAACTTCTGTGTTCATTGCAAGCGAACATTTTTGCAAACATTTTTCAATCGAACGCAAAAGCAATGACATATGATTTTTCCGCCCATCTCATATTTTTTTCTTCACCATCCATGTCCCTTCAGGGCCTCTGTAGAATGGCACTTAAGACTATGTTAGTAAAAAAATATTCTTTGTTAAGAATAAATAAGAATACTACATTTTAAGTTTTAATATGTAGCAATTTTTTATGAAAGCAATCAAGGCCGCTCTCTATTGTGAACAAAATCAAGTCTAAAGGGTTTGCATATATTCACACTATTGCAAGGCCTCTAGTACCTTATTGCTTTAAAAAGGTTCTTAATAGAGGCTATATTTTGACAGACTTTACGTGTGTTTTCATGCAGCAGCAATCCACCTGTCACTCAAGTGGCCACGCCCTTAATTATGCAGAACTTTAAGGCTTAATATAATTTAAACGTTTAAATTATAAAAAAAAAAATTGCTCCCGCACAGATGTCATGAAGGGCAAAATAGGCCATAACCACTTTTTGTACCAGGTTGTAAGCAATTTTTTTTTTCTGCTGTAAAGTTGGGCATTTCAGCATGGGATTGACTCCCTTTAGGAGCCTGTCTCTAGTGGCCAGTCGATTAATTGCTGTTTAGGTCACTTCCATGTTGGATTCAAGAGCGAGACCTACTTCATATCAGCAATTTTGAATACATACAGTAAGTGAATGCGCCCATTGGTAACATATCTACATTTCAAACCATCTGCTTCTAAACGGAAGGAATTTTGCACTTCCTGTGTCAGGATGTAATGTGAATTTTATCTACATGTTTCTACACCAAACTACCACCAGATTATTCGTTCTGTGTCATGAGTTTCACAGGCAATTCATGCCTGAAAAAGAGGAATTCTGGAAATATTGATAGAACAAGGGAATTGTGCAGAAGGAAAAAAGGGGGATGAGGGCTTGAAGAAGATATAGAGATAAAGAGAGAGGCAGCTGTGCGGTTCTCTTCTCCAGGTTGTTGGTAAACAGCGGGTGGCCGACGCGTGCTGTGAAGTCTGATTAAAAGCTGACCAGGGAACTCATTCACGCCTGTGGGACACTATCTCACTGCCTGCACCTGTGTATCGCCGCACACACACACACACAAATAAATGTACACACCTACGTCTGCACACAAACGCGCGCTCGTGATATCGAAGAAAGACATGGAAAACACAAAGGAAGGAGGAGAAGGGAAATGAGGAGTATGGCGGAAGGAAGCGGCTACAGAAAGTGTCGAGTACTAGAAAGGATCAAAGGATGCTGTTCTGACGCTGAGATTGGATTGCACATGCTTTAAATATGATTGTGTAAGACTTCAAGAAGCTCTTTGTGATAGTGCGTTTGTATCTAATCTGTTTATGGAGGGAATTTCAGGACTAGTGTAGATAGAGAGAAGAGCGGTCTAATTCCTCAGAGTCTTTATTGATCCAATCAAAAGGAAATCAATGTGGTCTCAATGAGAGCTCTTGTGTCTCTCTCAACAGCCTGATTGATTCATCAAAGAACAATATGTGCAAATTAGCCTTTTTTCTTCTGGTCTATTCTTAATTCCATGTCTTCTTGTCTCAATGTTTTAGGGCTTTGTAAATTTAAATAAAAAGAAATAAAGTTGAGGAGATCTTTGAGATTGGGAAAACTCATGCTTGTGTTTAACAGATGATAATGAAAGTTCAACGATCGATATTCTCAGTTACCTGAAGCAAGAGAAGATGAAATAAATTAAGAAAAGAAAGAAAAAAAAGCAATGAGGGTGTTGAATTATCACATTTAATATGGTTTGAGAAACACCCTTATTTTACTCCTGCCTAAACTACTATTACATACAATCTCTCATACACTAAAAATACTGGTTTGTTTCAACCCAAATTTGGGTCTAATATGGACAAACCCAACTGTTGGGTTAAAAATGTAATAAAAAAAAAAAAAAAACAATAATTGGGTTTTTCCATATTAGACCCAAATTTGGGTTGAAACAACCCAGCATTTTTTAGAGTGTAGTTTATTGCATTTACAAAATGCTGGCAACAGCGATATGGTAAAAACACCATCTTAAAATAAATAATTAAATGTAGACTCTAAATAAATGCTGGGTTAAAAGCATTCCAAGTTGGGTTGAACATGGACAAACCCAGCGATTGGGTTGTTTTGACCCAGAGTTTACTGTTTGACTGGGGCGCGTTTCCCGAAGCGAACTATGGTCGCAAGTTTGGTTGTTACCAATATAGTTCAATGGGACTTATGACCATGGTTCACCAACGATGCTTTCGGGAAACGCACCCCAGGGCAGTTTTACAGTGTCCTCCACAAATATTGGCACCCTTAGTAAATATGAGCAAAGGCGGCTGTGAAAATAAATCTGCATTGTTTATCCTCTTGATCTTTCATTCAAAAAATTCACAAAATTCTAACCTTTCATCGAAGTAAAACAATTTAAATTGGGGGGGGGGGGGGAACTCGCATTATGAATGTTTTTCTCCAACACATATTGGCCACAATTATTGGCACCCCTAGAAATTCTTATGAGTAAAATATCTCTGAAGTATATTCCCATTCATATTTACATTTTTTAGCACAAAAGGGTGATCATGAACATGAAATTGTCCAGCCATGACTTGCTGTTCCACATGAGGAAACACAAAGGCCAAATCACTAAATCCAATCACTAAAGATGTTACAAATCTGCCTGGAAAAGGACATGTGTCTAAATCATCCTAATGCGCGGTGAGGAGGAAAGTTTTAGTGGACTCTCCAAGGATCACAGCTGGAGAATTGCAGAGATTAGTTGAGTCTTGGGGTCAGAAATCCTAAAAAAATTATCAAAAGCATCTACATCAACAAAAGTTGTTTGGGAGGGTTTTAAGAAAAATCCTCTGCTCTCATACAGAAATAATCTACAGCATATTCAGTTGTCAGACAAGACTGGAACTTCAAACGGGACTGGCTTCTATGGTCAGATGAAACTAAAAAAAGAGCTTTTTGGCAGCAAACCCACCAGATGGGTTTGGTGCACACATGGATAAAAAGTACCCCATGCCCACGGTTAAATATACTGCTGGATCTTCAATGTTGGAAGCCTATTTATTTTGCTGGAGGTCCTGGACATCTTGTTCAGATACATGGTATCATGGATTCTATCAAATACCAACAGATAAAAATCAAAACCTGGCCGCTTCTGCTAGAAATCTTATAATGGGCCGTGGTTGGATCTTCCATCAGGACAATGATCCAAAACAAACATCACAATCAACACAAAAATGTCACTGAGCACAAAATGAAGCCATGACCATCCCAGTGCCCTGACCTGAACCCTCAAGAAAATGAGTGGAGTGAACTGAAGAGAAGAAGCACCAACATGGAGCTGGAATCTGAAGGATCTGGAGAGATTCTGCATGAAGGAATGGACTCTGATATCTTGTCAGGTGTTCTCCAAACTCATCAGGCATTATAGAAGAAGACTCAGAGCTGTTATCTTGGCAAAAGGGGGTTGCAATAATTGGGTGCCAATAATTGTGGCCATTGTGAATTAGAGAAAATTACTATATATCCGGCTTAAAATGAACCCAAAATAGGTTGAAAATTAAAAATCAGACACATGATTACCAGAGGCAAAAATAATAATCAAAAGCAATTTAATAAATGTTTGTTTAATTATTATTCATTAAACTTATTAATAAATGTTTATTTATTAAACATATTGATTAATGTTAATTTCCAACATACTTTGGGTTCATTTTAAGCAAGCAATACAATTTTTTTAAACAATAGCTGAGTTAAATAAAACTAACTATTGTTTCAACACCCTTAAAAACAACTAAAGTTGGGTTAAAAATGGACAAATCCAGTAATTGGGTTGTTTTAACCATTGGGTTAAACCCATTCACTGAGTTACACCAAGCCAATTGCTGAGTTTGTCCATTTTCAACCCAACTTTGGTTGTTTTTAACCCAGAATTGTTTAAGGTGTAATATAACATGGCCAATCATATGGTAACATTTTGGTTTTCTGATCTCAGAACATCAAGAAAATTGCAATTCCTCATTATATGACTTGTTTAAAACCACATCGAAAACCACTGTGTTTATTCAGTCTTTCTTTCACATTGCAGGTGGTATAGGCATCGATTCAAATGCCTTCTTAATGACTTCCTTTACTCATAAGGCAACATGGAATACACACAAACACACAGACATTAACCTTCATCTTATTTTCACATTGGAGCATAGTTGAAATGAAAGCAGGCGTTTGACCATGATCAGGCCATTTACATCTGTAGACAATTTCAAATCATTTCACAGTTAAAAAGTCTTTCATTCTGACAGACTAAAACAAACAGATACAGCTCAGTGCAAATGTACTGGCTCGATTTCTAGCAGAGTGAATGGACAAGGCCGCTGGCACTGCACACCTATAAGATGCTTTTTCTGGCCTCTATTGTGCCCATCACAATCCCCATAGCTCGCTCTCGTTCTCCATCGCCGCTTTCGCAGCAGAGTCAAGGCTTCTCCCTCACGCTCCTTCATAACCTTCAGTGGATGCGGACAATAACCATTCAACCTGCAGGCATATATTCCTACCACTGACTCATTAAAACCATTGAACATGGACAAGTAAAGCTAGCAAATAGTTTTCAATAAACCATTCAGTACTGAGTATGGCTCTGCAGCTGCTGGCACAGCCAGACCCAAGTGATTGAAAACTCTACTGTTGGTTCAAAGTTCAGTTGTACTTCATATACGCATATGGTAAAAATCTTTATATAACCTATATCTTAATAGACTTTTCACTCATTTCATCTACTTCTGCAGGTATCTTTATCAGTCTTCGCAGTCATCTTCATAAATTGAAGTTGATTTTCCTAAAATGTTTTAATTTGAACTCGTCATTATGGTGATCAGTGTTCTATTTAGTTGTGCACTTAGAACTTCCTATTGTTGCAGTGATACAACAAATCACAGTCATTTGGTTTTAAAGTTGGGGAAGTAATAAATGGTAACAAAAATGGTAGCTATACAAAGTCAAGAGTAAATATAAAGTAAATTATCAAGTCATTAAATAGTCAAGTTCTTCTTTTAGTTACTAGAACTCTAGTGTAAATGAACTATACTAAATTATTAGTCAGTACAACTATTCCTGTTTACTTAGTTTTCTGAAGGCAATTGTTTTGCATGTTTTTTTTAAGTAAGTCTAACTTATTAGATTTTACAGTGTATATTGTTTTACTTGTACAGTACGGTATACTGCATGTGTCTGCTGTAGTAAAATCAAGGTAACACCAACTTACTGTACGTTAATGCAACTTGCATGACTTCTAGCCGGTCCAAACCTCTCATTTAATGTTATTAGCTGGTCTAGATGGGTAATGCATACCTCGGGTCTTTAGTGACCCGGGACGTCATTCACTACCCTCCTCCTCGTTCATTTTTTAAAGTTAGACATCAACCTTCTTGGTATTCCTCAATCAATTCATTATAAAGAATATAACAAGAAAAAAAATCATAAAATTATAAAAGAATGCCAATTTTTATATTCATTTTTTGTAAAAAAGTGTATAGGGTCGCTAACGACCCGAGGTGTGTATGAGTGTATGTATATTTTTCTGCACAACAATAATTGAATCTTAGATGACAGAATAAGTGTGATTCACCTTTATTCCACAAGGTGGCAGTGTCTGATACACAATGCTGAAGTGACGACTCATTTAGACAGAAAATTAAATAATAATAACAACATGAAATGGCTCAGTGATTTACTGCAAAGTACTGAACGCAATCAAATATGACTGTAACTGTTACTGGATTGATCTGGTGAAGCTGTTAGTGATAGAAATATTGATTTTGAAGATGTTGAAAATGAAATAGTTTTGAGAATATGTTTAAGATCGCGAATGGGCTCATATTCGTGACCAGAAACATAAAACTAGCCTATTATTTGCTAAATGTACTGGGAAATGAGCTCTGATGAGGACAGTGATAATGGCATAAAACATCTGCTCAGAATGAGCCCTTTCAAGCTCCAAAAGGTAACAAAATACGATTTATTTTATTCTTCTGTAATTGTTACTCTAATATCAGAGGAGTTTTATATTATCGCGACAGGTAGAGATCCTTCCATGTTAGATATAGTTCCGGGTCGATAAAGACCCGAATATGTAAGAATGATTGGCGAAACAGTCATACATTTAAGGATTACCTTGGTACACCGTCCAGCTACCATTTTGCATGAACCACCCAACTATTACCTGGTTTTCCAAAGATATCCACCAATGTACTTTGGACCAAAAGAAAACTATGACCTGGGCTTGGATTAAGCCATTAGACATTAGTTCAATGACGATGTTTAAGTAGCTTTTATAAACGTGACTTAGAAAAAAGCATGACTGGTTTGCCATCTTGAGACAAAACAATGGCACTGACATATTTTAAGACATGCTTTTGGTTAAAACAGCTCAAACATACATTTTAGTCTGAGACTAGGCTTAAGACCTGTCTGTGAAACCAGGGGTATATGTTACAAAGTTAAGTTAATTACTGCATATTGAATGGATTCCCTGCTGGAAAAACCAGCATCACTCAGCAAATATTGCTTATTATCCGTAACTGGTTCTATATGCAAAGTGGTTATTAGTTGGTTTTGCTGATCAATATGTATGGTCAGCTGGATTGCCATCTGGTGGGGCAGAGGTCGACCTGGTAGACTTTTAGAGCTTATTTTTCCAGCAGGCTGGCCATCAATATATAGCAGGTCCCAACTGTCTGAAAACTACCACAGTGAATGGTCGGTAAAATAATATTGCATTGTGCATGGGTCGGTTGAGTATCCCTTATCATTCCGCAGTGAGTACCTACCAGTGGCTTCTGGTGTTTCAAATCTAATTAGCAAAACAAATCAGCCAAATAATGCAGAGATCTGCTCAATGAGTCTTTTTTATGATTTTATTGGCTTTTTTTGTTGGAAGTTGCTGCTTTCTCGCCACAAGGGTCCCTGTGGATGAGACCAGATGTTCCAGGCACTGCACTTCCCCACTCACTGCTCTAATGTAATATTCATGGCCAAGCAGGCAGACGTTTATTTATTTATTTATTTATTTCATCATCCTGCACAACAGCAGGCCATGCACAAGGCATCCTCTTTCCTGCTTCCTCTTTCTCACTCACCTATCTATTTCTCCTTTCTTCTTCTTTGCGGGTCTCCCGACACCAGCCTCCAAACAATTGTTAATGTCTACAAATCCACCCACATGATTCCTTAAAATTTTTGTAATTCAGCAGTTTTGTCACACCTTCTCTGTAACACCTTCTTTGTCTTGATGCTGAAGGTATATGATGCACCTAAAAATGACTATGTCATTTCAAACCTGTGTGACTGACTTCAAATTCACCAATGATTTTAGAATAAAGAAGAATGTTCTCCATGGTAAATTAGCGTGTTGGTTTATGAAGGGTTAGCGGAGTAGGCTGCACTTTATTTTCCCATCACAGATCCCACAGGGCCTGGCCACAGTTCGGTACTGGCTGATAGGTTGATTTCTAGCTCTCCCACCGGTGCTCATCCACATGGCCAGCCAAACTCCCCTCCTGCTATGGTCCAAACACTGGAAAGAGCACAGGAGTCTGGCCCTCATCTGAACTCAAAAGCAAGAGATATAACAAGCAGCGTATGGATGCAAGGCCACGTCTCCTGAGGACCACATGCCCAAACCTGCTTGGTGGTGGTGGAGAGGTGAAGTTGAGGATGGACTCGAGGGGGAAGGTAGAGGAAGATGAAGAGAAGAGGGCTGGAAAAGGTCATTGTATCCAGATAAAGAAATCCAATGAAATAAACTAGTTATCTAACACATATTTGGTGTTTGACAGTAGATATAGACCTTGCATATAGACATTTTGTACTATTGTGAATGATTCATCATGGCATGTTAGTCTGAAGAAAAAAGTTTGTTTAAAATCTTTAATCCACTATGGTAACTTGCTCTGCTTCTCAGGCCCTTGTCCACCTGGTATTAAGATGTGTTTTAGTCGATTGGATCACAAGAGGGCGATGCTAAATACAGGTGTAAACAGGGTCTGAAACGTTTTGAGCTTTGTCCACTTTGTCCAGAGGTAATCGAATACGCATTCGACCGGATTGCTTTCGTAGGGGAAACGCCCATGTGGTCGAATGTGTTCCAACAGCCACAAAAGGCCATTTTCTTTCCGACTACTGACCTAACGCATTAATATTATCTAGCCAGATGGGGTTTAAACTTTGTCGGCTGAAGACCCAAGTTTGGTTTGATGATGAAAAATGTACCAAGCACAATGTTCTCTCACCATTCCTGATTTCTAACACACACTCACAGCGTTCGGCCGGTCTTGAAACTAAACGAAAGCTGATGCTCTCTCTATGTTTTCCCGTTGTCTCCGCTTGCGTTCATATGTAAATTGCATGAGCTTATTTTGTCCATTAGATCGAAAGATCTGAAAAAACCCATACATTTACCCATGCATAGACCCTCCCTTTGAAAAAATCAGGACAGAATTGGTCGAAAGTGGACAAAAAAGACGGATTAAAACACCAGTTAAAAATGAACCTGTTTTGGGTTCATTTTAAGCCAGCCATATAGTAATTTTTAAACAATAGTTGAGTTAAATCAAACTGCCCAGCACATTGGGCAAACATTTAACCCAACCACTAGGTTAAAACAACCCAATTGCTAGCAATTTTTAGTGTAGGCTGAAGTTGCTTTTAGGTCACAGTCACTTACTTTTACCATGAAAGTGACCATGTGACCGTTTCCTTTGTACCAAAGCCCAATTTCCCCCTGGAGAACAATGTGTTGAAAGAGAGAAACAAAGATAAAACAGGGGAACACAAGCAGAAACAAACAGCACAGAAATGAAGGTCCACAGAGAGGGAGGCGATGAGGTTCTTGACTGCGGTCCAAGCCGACAGCTGACAGCGGCATCAGTGACATCATGTACTAGCAGATGTGGCGGCAGCTTTCCAAGTGCCGCACCACGATTTCCCTCCCTCTGTTTCTCTCTCCCTCCTTCCGTTTGCATCACCTCTTTCCTTGCCCACCCCTCTCCCTCGCTCCAGCTCCACCTGTGAGAGGGATTTCACCTGAGATGCACCTGACTGCTCTCCAGTCCGCACAATCTTCGCCGCTGCAGACTTCCTCTCCTCCCCGCTGCATTAGCTCCTAATTACCAGCTAATAAGTCATTACTCCTGCTATGCATGGGGGAATTCTAGGGCCTACTCGTCCCATTATTAATGCTGGCACCCACCCGACCACACCGTCCATCCACTCCTTCTGGTGGGTAGGTGGGATACATGTGCAAGCATTTTGCTGGGAATGTGAACACACAAGAAAACCTTTAGGATGCAAATAATACGAGAACTTAACTATTAGTGGTGTCTGCAAGGTTCGCTATTATTATTGCTGATATAGGTTTAGGGATTTGGCCAAACCCCTAACCTGGAGTGTGTTTCCCAAAGCCAACTATGGTTGCAAGTTCTGTTGTTACCAGTAGAGATCAACGGAACAATGAAGACCATTGTTGGCTAATGATGCTTGTGGGAAACGCACCCCTGGTTGTGAGTCATCCTACACCATTTGTGCTATGGACAAAACTGAGTGCAGTTTTTAGCAGAAGTGTGCTATTAATAAATGATCAGACTTATTTTTGCCTGCCAGATGACTTACTGAAATAGGGACTCAAGCCTTTATTTTGAGACCAGAATATTACAGACTTTCGAGGCGGGTAGGGGGATCTTTGGACCAGTGAACAACCATCCAGAACACCCTATTTGTTCAGTATCATTTTGCTTTATTTTATGCTTGATCGTGGGCCTCTTATGTTATACCAACACTATCTCAATTCGTATGTATTTTATGAGGTGGCTAATTCATACAAATCCATGCGATTTGTCTAAACCCCAGTGATGGGTAGGTTTAGGGACGGGGTAGGTAATTTGTACAAATTCATACGAATTTGGCAACTCATAAAATGTGTTCTATTTAGCCAAAATGTACGAAGTGAGGATGTACAAATTCGTACGAATTAGCCACCTATTAAAAAATACGTATGAATTGCTGTAAGATTGGCTTGGTTATACTCTGGGGCTTCCTTAAAAAAAAAAAAAAATGATTGACACACTAAAATACACAGATTAAAATGTATTAGGGGTGTAACGGTAAACAAACATGACGATTCAGTTCGTTCCTTCAGTATTGAAGTTCGGGAGAAAACTAAACATAAAATTGCTACTTTTTTCTTTCTTCTGTTTTATTAAACAGTGGTTTGTTGAACAAATTGTGTCTCTCTTTAAATAAATTCAATTATAATTAACATTTTCTTGAAGATCTATCTCAGGTAATGCTGTAAACTATATACAAGGAGCGTCTCTGCACATTACTATAATATTAAAGTAACAATTAACAACAGAGACCAAACTATTAAATTCAGTTGCTATTTATTTTCTTAAATATAATAATCAACACTCAAATAAAAAAAACATGCAAATTGCACAAGAGGCAGGTTTTACATTAACTTCTAAATCTAATAATAAAATTAATTTTCTACTCCAATTCATTTTTGAAATATAATCATTTACACAGTTACTGTCATAACTTGACAAATTTATTTAAACATATATGTAATAATTAAGACATTACTAACAGGTAAAGTAAATATAATTAATACATAAGCTAATATAGTGCATATATTCATTTCTCTAGTGAACTAACATGCTGTGGACACTAAATGACTTACCTGAGGTAAATGTAATGCTACATGAGATATTATTCTCAAGCTGTTTTATTGATGTCTTTCTGCAGTTGAAACGCTGGTTGAGAGATTACACGTAAACACATCTATGCATAGATCGTCTAATCTTCTTCTGCGCTTTTTCCTGTTGTGGCTGTTAGCAAACAGCGTTGCATTGCCGCACACGCCCCCTTCTGGATTGGAGTGTGACTGACTGTATTCGTCGTCTGACTGTATGCACCGAACCGTGATGTCCGTACCGTGACTGTTCGGGATGAATGCATGTACTGTTACACCCCTAGTATATATATAATTAATGTACGGCATGTTAGTTTGCAAGTGCATGATCTATTAAAGTCCACATCATACTAACAAAAAGCTATGCTTCTAACCGCAAGTCAAGAACTGTATTTCTGATGCTGAATGTGCATGATGGTTTGGGTAAGGGTTAGACTAGCAACTAGCACACTCATTCTGTGCCTGCGTGAGAGGAAATAACTGTCTATACCAGCAGGTGGAAGTAGTCCACATACGTCAGCCAATCAGAGTGAACTCTCTCACTCACTGCCCAATGCAAATTCAACATGCTCATCACCCAAAAATTCACCGACAGGGTCCGACTAGTGCCGACTGGGCTGACAGAAACTTAATGATGTTGGTTTGGCATCACGGCCTTAAAGGGATAGTTCATCCAAAAATGAAAATTGACGTATGACAGGGGTAGCGTACGCTTATGTGAGAGTAGACGCCTCTTGCTGTTCAAATTCAGCAGAGCAACAAACTCAAACTCATCCAACATTTCTCTTTAAAAGTTCTTGTTTTAGACTTCTAATTTGTGACCGGTGTTTTGTTTTGCTCTATCGTCTGTGCTTCTGTGTTCATCAATACGTCAGAGGTCACTCTACCAGAAGTTAGGTATTTTAGTTTATAAAGTTTTAAATATGGATATTTTTCTTACAAAAACCCATTGCTTCACTTCAGAAGGCCTTTATTAACCCCTGGAGTTGGGATAATTTTTATTTTTGGGTGAACTATCCTTTTAAAAATGCTTTTGAGAAACGCACACCAGAACAGCCTAGCAACCGCATATAGCAATGTCCTAACAACCACTAAAAACTAGTATAAATCTAGTTTATGAACATATTGACCTCAGAATTCAAGTGTCTACTGGGTAGTTGTAGATAAACAGCAGGAAAAATGTCGTGTACTATGCTATGCCACTTGTGTGTGTGTGTGTAAATGAGTGGATACACATGCCTGAAATTGCACTGCAGTACTGTGCTATCAAACATGAATACACACTCCATTTACCCCAAAAAGCACTTGAAATATGAAGATAGTTATTGAGGCTTTCTGGATAACAGCGTGAGTGGACGTCTTCTCATAATCCGAGTATTTCATCCCCACTACTGTTCTGTAATGTGATATGTGTGTGGAGTATTTAGGAGAAGCCATGCTCCGCAGAGCAAATGCTGTTTATTTACAGCGCATCTCTGAAGTTGTACATTAGAAAAAAGCCTTCTGGGGGGAGGGGAGGGGGGAGTGAAATGATGGCAGGGAGAGATACAGAGAGACAGAGAAAGCAAGAGAGAGAGAGAGAGAGAAGGCAGCAGCTGTGCTGGAATTAATGTCTGCATGCCAAATTAGAAACACCATGAATCTCCGTCAGAACAAAAAAAGAGGGGGGTGAAGAGAGGGGGGTGGACGTACAGACAGATTTCTGGCACATCCTGCGGGTGACAAGAACGCTTACCACTTACCACACGTAGAGCTAAAGAAAAACAACAAAGCAAACTCTGTAATGGGGTCACTGTGTGCAAATCAAGTCATTGCTGTGTTATATTGAACATATTACCGTGCTCAGGAATTCCCGACATAAGTGTTCAGTAGTGGGGTTTGCTAAGGCGAGCATCTCTAGTGTAGGTGCTTATAATTAGGGTAAGAGATTTAAACAAACCCTGAAAATTAAACCACTAGAGGCTTTCATTGAGAGAAACCCTAGGAGAAACCATCCAGAACGCCACTTTTACAAGGTGTAATATAAGTCTCTGGTGTCTCCAGAATGTGTCTGTGAAGTTTCAGCTCAAAATCCCCCACAGATCATTTATTATAGCTTGTCAAATTTGCCTCGATTTGGATGTGAGCAAAAACACGCCGTTTTTGTGTGTGTCCCTTTAAATGCAAATGAGACAAATGCTTTAACAGCTCAACATCAACAAAGCTGGAGAATCTCACGCAGCCAAAATGAGGATTGTCAGTAACGGTGTTCAGCCTTACATTGTTCAAACCGGAGTCGACACTGATGGAGAGACTCAGGAAGAAGTTACAACTTTTAGACGTTTCTGAATGGATAAATTGATGTAGTTGCTGTGGAGTTGATTCAACTCATCCACTAGCATGTGCCGTCATGTTCATCTTTTGTGTTGAATTGACCTTCGTTTATGAAGCAGTTCGTAAAATGACGGCATGACAACAACACTCTACTACAACAACTCTTCCTCTTCTCTAAAGCAGCCCAACATGGCCCCGCCCCCTTTGTTGCGTGTTCTCGTAGTCACTACCAACCGTTTGTTGTAGTCCTTAAAAAGTGATTTCTGTAAAAGAATATATTCTTTGCATTGAATTTTGAGCGTAGTAACTTTGCAGATGTTGTTTATGCTCAAACAGCAACATTACACACTAACTAAAGTTAAAAAAGTGAAATCATAATCAAACATCCCTTTAACAATCTCATAGCAATGCTCCCAGCAATCCAAAACAACACAGCAACTGCATAACAATGAGAACACCTTGGTAGATCATCTCTGCAACCTGCACTCAAAACACATCTTTGCAACACCCTGACAACTACCCACAGCTTTGCAACTGCCTTGTAATGCATGTAACCATTCATAACACCCAACAACAACTTAGTTACAGCATAGCAGTGCCCTGATGGCAACAAATCTAGCCTTGTGGCATTGAGGGCAAACATAATCATCTAGTATCTGTGCATGCTTAGGTCGGGTGTGTATTTGTGCATTTCTGTGTGTATGCAGGCATTAGGTGTTTATGTGAAAGCGTGGGCCGGTGGGATGCGGTGACACAGTGATGGAAGAGTCCGAGTGCAGAGGTGTAGGGCCACCAGTCTGATCGCGGCCCCGCGGGAGACGGCACTGAATAACATTAGCAGCCACTGGATCAATAATGACTTTACAGGCTCTTTCTAATGATACCTGCAGGGCACAGGGTTACACGCCTAGGGCCACAGACCGCACTGCTCTGCAGCCATGAATACAGGATGAGTGTGTGTGTGTGTGTGTGTGAATGTTTGCCATTCTGCGTACAAGACTTTGTTTGTAACTGCTGGGTGTGTGTAAGCAGAACATATAGGGCTAAATGGACCTTCCTGCTTTACATCTAAATGAGAAAATCTTTGTGTACTAAGCATTTGTCATGCATATTGGTTCAAAAAGCATGCCTTACCAATAGTTGGAGGGTGAACCAACTCCAGGGTAAAGCGAGATGCGTTTCCTCCTTAAAAACACATTTAAATAGAATGTCATGAAATAGTGTTATAGCAACAACCTACTCATACCATCATAAATTGTGTTATTAAAGCGGCTGCGTTCGCAAACCACTATAATTTGAACAGAAAAGCACTTATAACGAGAGGATTTGCGAGCGTGCAGAACACAGCATTGGATAAAAACTCGTTTTGAGCAGTGATTCTAATTTGAACACCTCTGATTGGCCATTGCGTTCAGGAAATCAACAGATATGTTTGTGATTGGCTCCAAAACATGTTGTAAATAGAAACCTTTGATGCTCTCAAGAGCGCAAACACCAAATCTGACTGCGATTAGTGGCACTGAGTGGCAAAAAGACTGAGTGGCAGCTTTGATTCCAGCGTGAATGTGGCAAAAAATACACAAAACGCATCTAAAACAGGAATGAGCTGTAAAAATAGATTTGACAAGAAATCTGAGGTATATTTTTACTACAGAAAAGAAGTAAATGGATCGCTACAATTCACAGAAACAACTGGACTCCAGGCAGAGAAACGTGGATTACCCTGTATATTGTTATATTATACCCTATATATTGTATTGTTATATATTGTATTGACAACTCATCATTTAAATATTTACCATCTTATATTCTGCATAATTGGATGAACATGATATTAAGCCCCTGGAATGGGAATTTTATCAGGAAACACTGCTAAAAACATGGATTTTACCCCCAGAATGCGATTGGGCTAGTTTTGAGGAGCAATTGGGCAGGTTTTGATGTGAAAACCTGGCAACCCTGGTTGGCGCGGACACAAAAATTGGGCTGCACGCAGACAGTGTGCGCGCACATCCACGTATAAGCTTTATGCATTGCCCAGCCTTACACACGCTCCGCCTTTGGGGTGTTTTATGGTGTATTGTGTATGTGTGTGTGTGTGAATGCACATGTGTGTAAAAGTGTTAAAGGGAAGGTGAGGGAGATATCAACTGAAGGACACATATGAGCATATGGTGGGTCGGATTGGTGTGTGTGTGTGTGTGTGTGTGTGTGTGTGTGTGTGAGTGCTGTCATTAAGCAAGGCTCCATTACATTTTTTCAGGTAAACTGAGACACAGAGGCAAACTGTACAGTATCTATAGCATGTTCAGCATAATGCACATTACAGAACAATAGACATGAAACAATGTGTGAATCATGCGGTAGTCAAAATTAATGAGTAGGTAGACTATTACAACAAACCCATTACACTGAAGTGCTAGTCTCTATTTCCAGACGATAAGTCAGCTGCAGGTTTTTGAATGGTGTGCATGTTGTGCATGAGGAGAGAATTAATACTTTTATGGAAAGAGGCAAGAAGCTCTGCATCAAAATATCACTGATACATTTGATCATGCCTGCCTTTTGAGACCTGTTTATATATATATATATATATATATATATGTATAGAGAGAGAGAGAGAGAGAGAGAGAGAGAGAGAGAGAGAGAGAGAGAGAGATGGACAGAAAGATCTTGAAATATTCATACTTCTGAAAAGGATGTTTCATTGCAAAGATAAATCCTCAAATCATTTCCCCTTAAACTACAGCTTTTATTATTTTTTTCATTGTGGAAAAGATGTGGAGAGGAAAAAAATAACTCTGTTAAATATTTGGATAATTAGAAAAACTAATTTCAAGTTTTTCCTTCACTAAAGGCTGAAGATAAGCATTCATTCATATATTATCAACAACAAACAAAGAAGTTTGATCATTTACTGTTTTTAATGTTAATTAATGTCAATACATTTTCAATCACACAAGTATAGTGCTGTTGTACTGAATATCTGTGATTTTGCTGTTCTTCAAAACAGCAGTATGATTGCATGATTGCTTGAATGATTTTTAACCAATTTAGTAAAGAATTGTCAGAACGAAGCTGTGCAGTGAGACTTTCACATTTTGTTTTACATGCAATCATACCACAGATGACAATATTGAAGCTTCTGTGTAGAAAAAAGAAAAAAAAACTAACCCAACAAAACAAACTTTTACTTAAAATGCTTAATAAACACTTTTGGAATTAGTTGACAGAAACTAACAATTGTATAATATTAAAAGAAACATATAACGCCCCTTTTACAAGATGTAATATAAGTCTCTGGTGTCCTCAGAATGTGTCTGTGAAGTTTCAGCTCAAAATCCCCCACAGATCATTTATTATAGCTTGTCAAATTTGCCCCTATTTGGTTGTGAGCAAAAACACGCCATTTGTGTGTGTCCCTTTAAATGCAAATGAGCTGCTGCTCCAGAAGAGGGCGGAGCTTTAACAGCTCAACAACAACAACAAAGCTGGAGAATCTCACGCAGCCAAAATGAGGATTGTTAGTAACGGTGTTCACAACAAGCTCGTTGTAGTCCCTACCAGCCGTTTGTCAGAGAATATCTCCTTTTGCATTGAACTTTGAGTGTTGTAACTTTGCAGATGTTGTTTATGCTCTAACGGAAACATTACACACTAACTAAAGTTAAAAAAGTGAAATCATAATCAACCACCCCTTTAAACTATCAATTTTAACCACTGGCATTACTACAGTACTTGGCATTAGCTCTAAAATAATGGCATAAATCCTCATAAAGTTGGTCACGTGTGTTTACGAAGTAATTCGCTAATATGTTTTTGACGGTATCGTTCGAACATTTCGATTTCAACTGTATCCAAACAGACTTCTCAATGTATCTGAGTCTGTGACGCACAGAGCTCTTGACTGCTGTAGTGCTGCAGATTTGTCAGGAAAAAGTACTCAACGGCAAAATTGCTAACAGCCACTCTATGGGTCTAAATCGGAAAACACATACACAGTCATGCAAACAACAAAGCGTAGAGCTCTCAGCTACATAATTGCTGGAAGGGAGTACTACCTTTCAAACATTTGAACCGACACCCATTAAAATCACCAGGGGTCGATGCTGCACCCTTGCGCTATTGATTACACACTCTGAGCCAAGCTCACAGCGGGAAGGGTGGCCATTTTGGCTTTTTCGTTTCGAGTCGTTCTTTTTGTCCTCTGCTGAAACAAAGCCTTCTTATTGCTACCCGCAGTACCCTCTCGTTCCCCCCGCGTGTCTGACCGAGCATCACACGTATGCGCACCCACCCTCTCTCAACACCCCCGGGAGGTGACATCTGCCGGGCCGTGCTCGGCTGGTTCCAGATGCAGCGAGCGCTAATTTCAATTCCATCATCCTCTCCCAATCAGCTCCTCTCTCCCCAGTGCAACATTAACGAGCCTCTTTCATTTGAATACGTAATTAGCCGCCCGAGCACTCTGCTTCACTAATTTCGAGACAAAGGATCGAGGGTGGGGGACAGACACAGAACGGGGGAAGTGTGGCGGTGAAACCTGAAAAAAAAAAAAAAAAAAAAAGAGAAAACATTTGCATGCCAATTTAGGAAAGGGGGATGTTTTTCCACCATGCGATGAGAGCTTTTTTCCCGTTCTCTTTGTTTTATTTTCCTTGTTCCTCTCGCTAATGGTGTACGGAACCCTCAGGCCATCCATATAAATGCTGACAAAACAGTCAGGCTTACAAATAAGATGCATCATGCAAACTGCAAAATATGTACACATCCCACTGGTTCGTTGCAACAAAGGTCATGAGACAGAAAACCATGAAATATGCAAATGTGAATCACACCTGTGCACAAAAAGCTGGCATTTTGAGATGCGAGTACTTGTGTAGGGATGTTGAAACGCCCTGAGATAGTCCTCGCACACCTGGAAGGTGCTAGAGTGCTGCTTTATTGCATATTACACTCTTTTTTTTTGCCTAATAGAATATTGCTCATGCATGTACTGTATGTGTGAGAGATACACACACACCTGTCTGTCTGCATACAACACCTCTGTGAAGGTGTGGATATGTGGATGGTGATATTACTGCAGTGCATATGTGTCATGCTTTTGTGTTGACGTGTGTAGTATCATGGCACCATATGTGCGTATGTAACACTATCCCCATTCTGAGGGTGCGCACACGTGGATGTTTGTGTATTATACAGTATCTCGCAACTGTATCGCTCTCCCTCTCTCTCTGGTCTCCTGCCAGCCCAGTACTGTTGTCAGTCAACTGGAAGCCAAATGGGCTCTTTGATCCTATTAGGGCCCATGCCAAATCAACACTCCCCTCATTAGAGCCAGCACGCGCCAGCTAACCGCACACACAGCCTGGCAGCGCCCACCTCCCTTCTGTCCCGCGGAGAGCAGGCAGGCATTACCCTCTTTTTATTGATCTGTGAAATCCTCCATATTGATTATTATCTGATCAATCACAGAGTGGATCGTCTGTGGGGAGAATTTAACAATGTCACGGAGATTCAGCCCCAGTTTCAGAGTTAAACCATTATTCACTGTCAGTCTCTAATGAATTACTGCTCTTCACAAAGGGCTACTGTCAATCACTATGGTTGAAAACGCCTTTCTAATACTCTAAACTTAAACATTGTTCTGTTTGTTCAGAAACAGCAATATTGGCTTAACCAATGCTGTGAGTTTTGGATGGGACTATGTGTTTTATGGGACTTAATTCTGATTATTGGACTCACATTCTGGAGTTTATGGTGCATGCTCCACACTACTGTACTATTACTATTAGTATTTTGTGTATGAATAGAATACCTAAATGTGCTGCACTGTAAGGAATATTTAATGAGATAAATATATATTATCTCATAATTGCTTTTCATTTTCAGTAATTTCCTTTTTTTTTTTTTTACATACATACAGGGCCTAAAACTAACTTTTTACCACACCTGCCAATGACTTAAGAAAGTTTACTGGCCATAATTTATTTTTTCAAGCTTTGAAACATAGATTAATCCTTACAAAAAGTTACAAAAGTTATTCAGTCTAGAGTAATGAGTGATTGTTATTATTAATATTAGGCTGCTGTCACTTTAAGACCTAATGCACGGGTCTAATATACTGTTACACATGCGTTTTATTTCAAAAATGTTTATGTTCACATAAGAAACTTAAAGGCACAATATGTAAGATTTTTAGATTAAAATATCCAAAAACCACTAGAACAGTGTTATATATTTTGTTGACTTGCGTACTTACATTATCCCAAATGTTTCCAAGAATGTTTAAATCCAGAGAAATAATTTTAACCAGGACACAGAGCGTGTCTGTGCGTTGCCTATCAATGACATAATACCCGCTTTACCCTCGATTTCCAGTTTAATTTTGTAGAAACCATTGAAAAACCAAAGACACTTTAATATTTGATGTGTTTTATTAGATGAGGGAACAACTGTTTGGATACATTCATGACAGAAAACTAATCATGTTTTATAGCTCAGTACAGTAAGTCTTATTGTTTAAATCTCATTTTCTTGATTTACCATGAGTACCATGATTTACCATGCCTAATATTGATCTATCTTACTGCAGTGTGCAACAAGAGTCTCATAGCAGCCACAGAGCGAACGCAGAGTAGCATCATATCAACTTTCAACACACAAATGTATCTAATATGATATACAGTGCTGCGTAACCCCACATACGCTTGACCGGAAGAAGTGGAAGCAGTCGTCCACGGCATAATAAAAGTTCCACTGCTCTCGAGACGTGTGTCGCACTCGTCTCTCATTAGCAATCACTTCAGAAGCCTTGTTCCGCTCTAATGGTTCATACTACAGTAATGTTAATAAATCTTTAATACATTAGCTCATCCATGAATATGATTTCTGCCCGAGTCTCGTCAGATTCTTTTCCACTAGCTGTAGATGTGAAGACAACACATCCCAGGATTCCACAAAATCAAGGCGTCATCAAGCTACACCTTTGTTTTGAATAAACGACCTCTAGTGGCGAAAATTACATATTGTGCCTTTAAGTTTACGAGGACACTTGACGGGTGTTTTGACATACTTTTGTTTGAATATGTCAGTTCAAGCGCAAGAAGATGTGAAAGAGAGCTCAATTCAGTACTCACACGCTGTCTGAGACATGTTCCCTTTTGCATCTTCTTGTGCTTGAATATTTAAATTGGCAAGGCTTTAACTTTTGTGATGATGCAGCACTGTCCCGTCAACTGTCCCGAGCAT
Organism: Chanodichthys erythropterus; assembly: GCF_024489055.1. Taxonomy (NCBI): domain Eukaryota; kingdom Metazoa; phylum Chordata; class Actinopteri; order Cypriniformes; family Xenocyprididae; genus Chanodichthys; species Chanodichthys erythropterus. The sequence goes on from NC_090231.1 coordinate 58,276,264, forward strand.
CATTTTGCAATGTTAGAATTCATAAAATTGTTACCCCCCATCTGGTTATTGACACAGTTTCATATACTCTCCAACACTGAGATGTACAGCAACCAATCAAAGTTTGTTTTGTTCAGCATCATGTTTAGGGGTAATGTAAAGTCGATGTCCCCACAGACCGATGTGCAATGCATTCAAGAGCGTCATGCAAGTTTACTGCAAACTTCACATACAAAATGCAATGTTTAGTTGGCCTTGGTAAGCGCTCATTGTCACAGTTGTAAACACAATGGCTTTCTTTTTCCATGAGGGGGTTTGGCATCATGGTGGCTTTATTTCCAGGTGGACCGTTAAAGAAGTCTCGAAGTGCTTCCCATTTTGTGTGCCTTATGCATCAGACAACATCAGTCCTTGGGAGTGAGAATAATGCCTGATATATCTGGTATATTTTATATCCTATTATGATTACTAACATTACAATTTTTTTCCTTTTGCAAACAGCCTGAAGAAACTCAAGAGACAAAGAGGGGGATGGGAAATCTTTGCAGTGGGATCCAGGTGATTTAGATGTTATTGACCTGTCCAAATCAGAGGTGGTGACCCACATCTCATTCTCGATGACCTTCTACAGAGAGGAGACTGACATCATTCTGTGTGTTATTTACAGCAGCGGTCTGACCTCTCACTCTGACCCTCAGGGCACACCGAGTACCTGCCTGTCCTCGGAGATGGGCTTCTTGAAGCTTCTTTACTGTCTTAGCGCACACACACATACACACACATAAATAGATCACACAGACGCAAGGGACTACACCTATTGATGGCTATTGTTTTTATACTAAACTAATTTTAGACTTTTTCTAAACCCTACCTTTTACAGAAACCTTCTTTCACATTTTTAATTTTATAAGATCAGTGCAGATCAGGGTCAGAAATTAATTGTGGCTTGGGGTAAAAATCCACCAAAATGAATAAAAATGCCCCCCAAATTCAAGATACAGGGGATATGATATGCCCCTGCACAATTACACTAAATCGATTAAAGTGAACTTTGAATAAAAAGTGTTGATTGTGGCATTGCATTAAGGCTGTTCACACTTGTAGTTCGGACCAAAAGAACCATATAAATGTCTTTTGGTATAATTCTTATTAATATTTATATATATATATTTTTAAAGTGTAATTAATGTAAAATACTAAATAAACTATTATATTTAAAATTTTATTTTGACAATTTAGATGATAATAGTTCAAAGACAGACAAAGCAGAATGTTTAAAAGAGATTCATCCGAAAGGTAAAATTATTATTCTATTAGACTTATATACAGGTATATGAATATTTACTTATTTAATTGCCCATATTTTAATTGAAGATATGTCATAGTAGCAACACTATGAATGCAAATGTAATGATTTCACTCAATTAACCTGCAGGTTTTAATGAAAGCAAAGATATCTGAAATGTACATCTAATTCATGGAAATACTGAATAATAACTCCATTAATTACAATAATTATTACATTAAAACATAACAACACTAGTAACATCATGCCACTCAGTGCTAATTCTATGTGGCACATCTTACCCCAAGGGTCTAATTTGATCTTTTTTACTTCAAAATAAAAACTCTACCTTTTTTAACATTGATGTGTCAAAAAAAAAAAAAAAAAAACTAAATTAAAGAATATACACAAAAAACTCGGATATTTCAACATAATACACACAATTTTCCAGAGAGACAAAATTAGATCAATTAACCTCAAAACTGTTTTGAGTCATGAAATCTCACAAATGTTTATATTCAGATGAAATGACAAAATTAAAAATAGCATAGCCATTCATCAAAAGTGCTGAGATGACATTTTATGTCAAATATGGTCAGGAGAAAATAATAAGGTGGGGGGGTCATCTTACCCCAACCTACCCTACATGTTATTTTTACCAGCTGAGAACTCGTGAAGCGATTATTAAATGCGTAAAGGAGTAAAAACAGCGACAGAATTCCTCTGTGACACACAAACGAAGATTTGCTCTAAGGAAATGTGGTTCAGACACCTGAACTGAACTTTAATGGGCAACATCACAACGTTTTATCATCAAGAAACTAAGTATAATCGCTTAGAAAAAGCCTGTGAATGACATTCAGACATTTTTTTGAGTTTACAAGGTTACAAATGTCGAACGAATGGCTCCTTATCTGTTCAAGTGATATGGAAATACAAACACCGGTGTTTTGTGGTTCTCTTAGCAGCAGGAAAGAAAGAGTTAATTCAGCTCCGGCATGTTGTCTCTGCATCAGTGTACATTATATACTCTTCATTTGCATACTGCAGCGCGAGCTCAATTAAAATGAACTTTTAATTTCTTAAAAGTAAATTAGTTTTGCATGTGATGCGTGCAAATGTCGGGATAATGGGTGCTTTTTAATGAGAGCCAAAGCTGAGCGCATCCGATAAACTCCAGAAGGGGGAGGGAGGTGGTGAATCGAGTCAGGGGACGAACTGCACCAGCACTCTCCCAGCATGCCTCTCTTCTCAGCGTGACCTCGGGGCCAGAGGTGGCCTTTGTGCGGCGAGTGTAGCTGATGTCACAGGCTGAACAGGTGCACATGGAGAATGGCTTTCGTTGTTGTGCTGCCATGGCTGCATAAACAAATATGCTCTCCTGTCCATCCACATGCCGCCCTGAGTTGCAATTGTCGTCCACCTGAACAAGGGTGTCGAGTACACTTCCACACACGTACTCAAATACACACACATGCTAAAACGCATTGAAGGGATTCATGAAGCTGAACTATACACACTAACACACATCGCAGTAGAATAGAGGAGTGTGTGATGCAAGCTCAGCTGCAGGTGTGTTCAGCATCGTCTCCAGTGTGTGACTGAGAAGGGCCTACTGGAAATTACATTCATTACATATCACACCAGGTCCAGCGAATGACTGATCCTGGAATGAGCCTATCTATGATAGGTGAAACTCCGCCTCCACAGAAGAAATCGACGCCTACTTCATCATTGCGACGTTAGCCCCGCCCACTGGTGTGTTAGTGAGATGAAGAGCGATACAGGACTAAAATAACATTACCTTTCAAAGGATCCTAATGCAGGAATATGGTTATTTATTTTCAACAATGTGAATTCACTGTGGATTCTTTGGTAAATCAGTTCGACGCAGGCTTTACAAACAGACAATATTGACAGTAATGCGACAACATGTCAGTAACTGTGTTCATTCTAATGCCTGATCTGATATTAATGATTCATGTACAGCCAGATGATCTTTGTCTGTGTCAGTAAATCAAACCAGTGACTAAACGCTCAACTTCACGTTGTTTCTCTTAGCAGTGATTATATTATATATAGAAAGTGATCAAAGAACGCTCCCTTTACAATCGCTGGAGCTGTCAATCAAACTATTTACATAGAGTTTGCACTGTTAGTTATGATGAAAGCATTCGTTAGTGTGCAGAAATTGAGTTGCAATGACGAGATCACTGCTTTCATGAGCTCAACAACATGTCTGTGATCGACTACAATGACCATCACTGCAACCTTTCATGCCACGATCTAAATATAATGCCATAGATTTAAGTGTAATGCTACATTCATCACTTTTCACGATTAGTAAACCTTGAGAGCTGTAATAGTAAAAACATGCTAAACGTTTTTTAAGAGAGTAATACTTAGCTATTTCATATGCAAACATGTTAGCCAATCACAGCAGTGGGCGTTTACACTGAAGTCTCACAGCAGACACGCCCCTTAAATCAGAGCATTCAAATAAGAGGGCTAAAATCAGGGTAGGAAAAATGCCTTTTATTTCTAATTTATGATCATATGACCATTTTGGTCCCCAGGAATCACACCCCAGGAATCATTATAAAACAATAAAACAACGCAGTTTGTGACTGCTTATAATATAAAATTAAATGGAAAAGAAGATTAGTTGTGTCCCAGATGGCACACTATACACTATGTACTCGACCGTGTATTGTATGAACTTTATAATGTTTTGTCATTCAGCATCAGAATCTACGTAATTAAAGCTGCGACAGTTAAGTGCATGAAGTGTCCAACATTCCACACGGTCAATTAAGTGCATCCCCCGGGTATTTAAAGTGCGCTTTTCCTTTTTGGAAATTTCAGTGTAAACACACTACTTATACTACAAAACAGCATATAATAGTGCATAAGTACGCGAACTGGGACGCACCTATTGATTTTTTCTAACAATATAATATCTGTAATATCTATAATATAAAATCCATGCCCTCAAAATGCATCATACACACATGCATACATTTATCCGCCAGAGCTTTCTTAAAAATATGTTCGCATTCAAAGTGTGTGCGCATGTTTATGTGTTTGTGTAAGAGGAAGATGTTATTTCGCAGCATGGAGTGGTGAAGGGTCTGTCTGTTGTTTCTGCTTGCAGACAGACAGCCTCGCTCTCCCACACAACACAGCTGCACGGGCCCAGATGAGGGCGGTTGTACCTGAGAGGCAGTACTGGCGCGAGCTGCATGCTAAAACCTAATCAGCTAATGTTGATAAAGGAGGCGGGGTAGGGACATCTGTTCACACAACACAAACCTCATTTGAATCACAAGATGAAATGACTCACATCTGGTGAAATGGAAAATATTCTCCAGCTTCTCTGGCTCCTCTTCTCTCTTCTCCTCTTGACTTTTTTGCTCATCTCTTGCTTTCAGCTATGCCTGTTTTAATTTGGGTATGAAGCTGAAACACTTCATGTAAGGCCATACTGAGAGCCCTGCAGCTCGGTGCTCATAATGTGCGGTCACATTTATCGTCGTTTGGCGAATTTTCATGGGCAAAATATAGTAATTTCAATAGGAATCCAGACAATCGGGAATTCTGTGTGAGGGCGAAAGGTTTGAGTTGGTCAGAATGTGTTCAGAATATTGTTTAATGGCTAAATTCTGAGTAAAGAACTACACTACCCACAATCCCAAAGAGAGATCCACCAATCAGAGAAGCCACTGTTGAAATTGAGATAGGAATTTGCAGCAAAAAGAGCTCAGCGATGAACAGCTAGTCTCATGAAGCTGGCCTCCCTAGACTCTCAAAAATATATATGTATTTTTATATATCTGAATATTTCTAAATAACTAATTTCCTCATAAAAGTTTACCATCTTTGTAATTTTTTTCACAAAAATGAAAGTTGTGTTCCATTTTGGAGCTGGCCGGTTTGTTTGAACTCTTTATTTAATATATACTCTTTATATATATAATATCTTCCTTGTTAGGACCCTGTAGTTCATAAATACTGTCTATTTTGGACATCTTGCTAATTTAACGTACTGATTTTTGGATATTATATAGAAGGGAACTAAATATTTCCCGAATACTGACTTTCCAGGCGTATACGTACTTGCATAAAGGAGCTTGTCATTTCTAAGAAAGCTCCTGACATTTCTTTGTGCAATATTCATCTGGCAGTCTGTGGCCTTGTATTCTTGCTGAAGGGAATTCTCATAGGTTTATGAGTATATGAAAGCGCACCTGTGCTAACAGGACAATGTTCATTTGTGTTGAATGCTAACTGATGTGCTAATAAACAAAATAAATGTCGATCACCAAAAAATGAACAGATTGGAGTTAGCCTTGGCATATGGGAAGATTTTGTTTTAATCATTTCCACATTCTTTGTTAAGATAGACAGGAGTATTATTGGGATATTTACAGTCCCAACAAAATGACATAGCATGTGTATGCCACTGATTCAGATTTGTGCCCAACTGGGGGGGATGAAAATGATAATTCTGTCATGTTATCAGAATATCAGAGCAGCTCTTTTACATACAGCCCTCCAAAAACACCATAAAAAATAGTTCTGTAATAATAACTCTCTGTGTTTGACATGGTGATGGATATGACAATGTTAATATATATAATAAATCTGGAATAGATCTGCTACGCTGCTGCTGGTCATTGCTGTTGCTGTTGGTTACTGTTGCTGCTGCTGATGCTGTCATTGCTGCTGCTGTTGCTGCTGTTATTGCTGCTGTTGCCGTTATTGCTGCTGCTGTTGGTTACTGTTGCTGCTGTTGCCGTTATTGCTGCTGCTGTTGCTGTTATTGCTGCTGCTGTTAGTTACTGTTGCTGCTGTTGCCGTTATTGCTGCTGCTGTTGGTTATTGTTGCTGCTGTTGGTTATTGTTGCTGCTGTTGCCGTTATTGCTGCTGCTGTTGCTGTTATTGCTGCTGCTGTTGGTTACTGTTGCTGCTGTTGCTGTTATTGCTGCTGCTGTTGGTTATTGTTGCTGCTGTTGCTGTTATTGCTGCTGCTGTTGCCGTTATTGCTGCTGCTGTTGCTGTTATTGCTGCTGCTGTTGGTTACTGTTGCTGCTGTTGCTGTTATTGCTGCTGTTATTGCTGCTGTTGCCGTTATTGCTGCTGCTGTTGGTTATTGTTGCTGCTGCTGTTGGTTACTGTTGCTGCTGTTGCTGTTATTGCTGCTGCTGTTGGTTACTGTTGCTGCTGTTGCTGTTATTGCTGCTGCTGTTGCTGTTATTGCTGCTGCTGTTGCTGTTATTGCTGCTGCTGTTGGTTATTGCTGCTGCTGTTGCTGTTATTGCTGCTGCTGTTGCCGTTATTGCTGCTGCTGTTGCTGTTATTGCTGCTGCTGTTGGTTATTGCTGCTGCTGTTGCTGTTATTGCTGCTGCTGTTGCCGTTATTGCTGCTGCTGTTGCTGTTATTGCTGCTGCTGTTGGTTATTGTTGCTGCTGTTGCTGTTATTGCTGCTGCTTTTGCTGTTATTGCTGCTGCTGTTGCCGTTATTGCTGCTGCTGTTGCTGTTATTGCTGCTGCTGTTGGTTACTGTTGCTGCTGTTGCCGTTATTGCTGCTGCTGTTGCTGTTATTGCTGCTGCTGTTGGTTACTGTTGCTGCTGTTGCCGTTATTGCTGCTGCTGTTGCCGTTATTGCTGCTGCTGTTGGTTATTGTTGCTGCTGTTGCTGTTATTGCTGCTGCTGTTGCTGTTATTGCTGCTGCTGTTGGTTATTGTTGCTGCTGTTGCTGTTATTGCTGCTGCTGTTGCTGTTATTGCTGCTGCTGTTGGTTACTGTTGCTGCTGTTGCTGTTATTGCTGCTGCTGTTGCTGTTATTGCTGCTGCTGTTGGTTATTGTTGCTGCTGCTGCTGTTATTGCTGCTGCTGTTGCTGTTATTGCTGCTGCTGCTGTTGCTGTTATTGCTGCTGCTGTTGGTTATTGCTGCTGCTGTTGCCGTTATTGCTGCTGCTGTTGCCGTTATTGCTGCTGCTGTTGCTGTTATTGCTGCTGCTGTTGGTTATTGCTGCTGCTGTTGGTTATTGTTGCTGCTGTTGGTTATTGTTGCTGCTGTTGCTGTTATTGCTGCTGCTGTTGCTGTTATTGCTGCTGCTGTTGGTTATTGTTGCTGCTGTTGGTTATTGTTGCTGCTGTTGCTGTTATTGCTGCTGCTGTTGCTGTTATTGCTGCTGCTGTTGGTTATTGCTGCTGCTGTTGCTGTTATTGCTGCTGCTGTTGGTTATTGCTGCTGCTGTTGCTGTTATTGCTGCTGCTGTTGGTTATTGCTGCTGCTGTTGCTGTTATTGCTGCTGCTGTTGCCGTTATTGCTGCTGCTGTTGCTGTTATTGCTGCTGCTGTTGGTTATTGTTGCTGCTGTTGCTGTTATTGCTGCTGCTGTTGCTGTTATTGCTGCTGCTGTTGCCGTTATTGCTGCTGCTGTTGCTGTTATTGCTGCTGCTGTTGGTTACTGTTGCTGCTGTTGCCGTTATTGCTGCTGCTGTTGCTGTTATTGCTGCTGCTGTTGGTTACTGTTGCTGCTGTTGCCGTTATTGCTGCTGCTGTTGCCGTTATTGCTGCTGCTGTTGGTTATTGTTGCTGCTGTTGCTGTTATTGCTGCTGCTGTTGCTGTTATTGCTGCTGCTGTTGGTTATTGTTGCTGCTGTTGCTGTTATTGCTGCTGCTGTTGCTGTTATTGCTGCTGCTGTTGGTTACTGTTGCTGCTGTTGCTGTTATTGCTGCTGCTGTTGCTGTTATTGCTGCTGCTGTTGGTTATTGTTGCTGCTGTTGCTGTTATTGCTGCTGCTGTTGCCGTTATTGCTGCTGCTGCTGTTGCTGTTATTGCTGCTGCTGTTGGTTATTGCTGCTGCTGTTGCCGTTATTGCTGCTGCTGTTGCCGTTATTGTTGCTGCTGTTGCCGTTATTGTGGCTGCTGTTGCTGTTATTGCTGCTGCTGTTGGTTACTGTTGCTGCTGTTGCTGTTATTGCTGCTGCTGTTGCCGTTATTGCTGCTGCTGTTGCCGTTATTGCTGCTGCTGTTGGTTACTGTTGCTGCTGTTGCCGTTATTGTGGCTGCTGTTGCTGTTATTGCTGCTGCTGTTGGTTACTGTTGCTGCTGTTGCTGTTATTGCTGCTGCTGTTGCCGTTATTGCTGCTGCTGTTGCCGTTATTGCTGCTGCTGTTGGTTACTGTTGCTGCTGTTGCCGTTATTGTGGCTGCTGTTGCTGTTATTGCTGCTGCTGTTGGTTACTGTTGCTGCTGTTGCTGTTATTGCTGCTGCTGTTGCCGTTATTGTGGCTGCTGTTGCTGTTATTGCTGCTGCTGTTGGTTACTGTTGCTGCTGCTGTTGCCGTTATTGCTGCTGCTGTTGCTGTTATTGCTGCTGCTGTTGGTTACTGTTGCTGCTGCTGTTGGTTACTGTTGCTGCTGTTGCTGTTATTGCTGCTGCTGTTGCCGTTATTGCTGCTGCTGTTGCCGTTATTGCTGCTGCTGTTGCCGTTATTGCTGTTGCTGTTGCCGTTATTGCTGTTGCTGTTGGTTACTGTTGCTGCTGCTGTTGCCGTTATTGCTGCTGCTGTTGCTGTTATTGCTGCTGCTGTTGGTTACTGTTGCTGCTGCTGTTGCTGTTATATCTGCTGCTGCTGCTGCTGTTGCCGTTATTGCTTCTGCTGTTGGTTATTGCTGCTGCTGCTGCTGTTATTGCTGCTGCTGTTAGTTACTGTTGCTGCTGTTGCCGTTATTGCTGCTGCTGTTGGTTATTGTTGCTGCTGTTGCCGTTATTGCTGCTGCTGTTGCCGTTATTGTTGCTGCTGTTGCCGTTATTGTTGCTGCTGTTGCCGTTATTGTTGCTGCTGTTGCCGTTATTGTGGCTGCTGTTGCCGTTATTGTTGCTGCTGTTGCCGTTATTGTTGCTGCTGTTGCCGTTATTGTTGCTGCTGTTGCCGTTATTGTGGCTGCTGTTGCCGTTATTGTGGCTGCTGTTGCCGTTATTGTTGCTGCTGTTGCCGTTATTGCTGCTGCTGTTGCCGTTATTGCTGCTGCTGTTGCCGTTATTGCTGCTGCTGTTGGTTACTGTTGCTGCTGCTGTTGCTGTTATTGCTGCTGCTGCTGTTGCCGTTATTGCTGCTGCTGTTGGTTACTGTTGCTGCTGCTGCCGTTATTGCTGCTGCTGTTGCTGTTATTGCTGCTGCTGTTGGTTATTGTTGCTGCTGCTGCCGTTATTGCTGCTGCTGTTGCTGTTATTGCTGCTGCTGTTGGTTACTGTTGCTGCTGTTGCTGTTATTGCTGCTGCTGTTGCCGTTATTGCTGCTGCTGTTGCCGTTATTGCTGCTGCTGTTGGTTACTGTTGCTGCTGCTGTTGCCGTTATTGCTGCTGCTGTTGCTGTTATTGCTGCTGCTGTTGGTTACTGTTGCTGCTGCTGTTGCTGTTATTGCTGCTGCTGTTGCTGTTATTGCTGCTGCTGTTGGTTACTGTTGCTGCTGTTGCCGTTATTGCTGCTGCTGTTGGTTACTGTTGCTGCTGTTGCTGTTATTGCTGCTGCTGTTGGTTACTGTTGCTGCTGTTGCCGTTATTGCTGCTGCTGTTGCTGTTATTGCTGCTGCTGTTGGTTACTGTTGCTGCTGCTGTTGCCGTTATTGCTGCTGCTGTTGCCATTATTTCTGCTGCTGTTGCCGTTATTGCTGCTGCTGTTGCCGTTATTGCTGCTGCTGTTGCCGTTATTGTGGCTGCTGTTGCCGTTATTGTTGCTGCTGTTGCCGTTATTGTTGCTGCTGTTGCCGTTATTGTTGCTGCTGTTGCCGTTATTGTGGCTGCTGTTGCTGTTATTGCTGCTGCTGTTGGTTACTGTTGCTGCTGTTGCTGTTATTGCTGCTGCTGTTGCCGTTATTGCTGCTGCTGTTGCCGTTATTGCTGCTGCTGTTGGTTACTGTTGCTGCTGTTGCCGTTATTGTGGCTGCTGTTGCTGTTATTGCTGCTGCTGTTGGTTACTGTTGCTGCTGTTGCCGTTATTGCTGCTGCTGTTGCTTTTATTGCTGCTGCTGTTGCCGTTATTTCTGCTGCTGTTGCCGTTATTGCTGCTGCTGTTGCTGTTATTGTGGCTGCTGTTGGTTACTGTTGCTGCTGTTGCCGTTATTGTTGCTGCTGTTGCCGTTATTGTGGCTGCTGTTGCCGTTATTGTTGCTGCTGTTGCCGTTATTGTTGCTGCTGTTGCTGTTATTGCTGCTGCTGTTGCCGTTATTGCTGGCTGCTGTTGCCGTTATTGTTGCTGCTGTTGCCGTTATTGCTGCTGCTGTTGCCGTTATTGTTGCTGCTGTTGCCGTTATTGCTGCTGCTGTTGGTTATTGTTGCTGCTGTTGCTGTTATTGCTGCTGCTGTTGGTTACTGTTGCTGCTGTTGCTGTTATTGCTGCTGCTGTTGGTTACTGTTGCTGCTGTTGCCGTTATTGCTGCTGCTGTTGGTTACTGTTGCTGCTGTTGCTGTTATTGCTGCTGTTATTGCTGCTGTTGCCGTTATTGCTGCTGCTGTTGGTTACTGTTGCTGCTGTTGCTGTTATTGCTGCTGCTGTTGGTTATTGCTGCTGCTGTTGCCGTTATTGCTGCTGCTGTTGCCGTTATTGCTGCTGCTGTTGCCGTTATTGCTGTTGCTGTTGGTTACTGTTGCTGCTGCTGTTGCCGTTATTGCTGCTGCTGTTGATGTTATTGCTGCTGCTGTTGGTTACTGTTGCTGCTGCTGTTGCCGTTATTGCTGCTGCTGTTGGTTATTGCTGCTGCTGCTGCTGTTATTGCTGCTGCTGTTGCTGTTATTGCTGCTGCTGTTGCTGTTATTGCTGCTGCTGTTGGTTACTGTTGCTGCTGTTGCCGTTATTGTTGCTGCTGTTGCCGTTATTGTGGCTGCTGTTGCCGTTATTGTTGCTGCTGTTGCCGTTATTGTTGCTGCTGTTGCCGTTATTGTGGCTGCTGTTGCCGTTATTGTGGCTGCTGTTGCCGTTATTGTTGCTGCTGTTGCCGTTATTGTTGCTGCTGTTGCCGTTATTGTTGCTGCTGTTGCCATTATTGTTGCTGCTGTTGCCGTTATTGTGGCTGCTGTTGCTGTTATTGCTGCTGCTGTTGGTTATTGTTGCTGCTGTTGCTGTTATTGCTGCTGCTGTTGCCGTTATTGCTGCTGCTGCTGTTGCTGTTATTGCTGCTGCTGTTGGTTATTGCTGCTGCTGTTGCCGTTATTGCTGCTGCTGTTGCCGTTATTGCTGCTGCTGTTGCTGTTATTGCTGCTGCTGTTGGTTATTGCTGCTGCTGTTGGTTATTGTTGCTGCTGTTGGTTATTGTTGCTGCTGTTGCTGTTATTGCTGCTGCTGTTGCTGTTATTGCTGCTGCTGTTGGTTATTGTTGCTGCTGTTGGTTATTGTTGCTGCTGTTGCTGTTATTGCTGCTGCTGTTGCTGTTATTGCTGCTGCTGTTGGTTATTGCTGCTGCTGTTGCTGTTATTGCTGCTGCTGTTGGTTATTGCTGCTGCTGTTGCTGTTATTGCTGCTGCTGTTGGTTATTGCTGCTGCTGTTGCTGTTATTGCTGCTGCTGTTGCCGTTATTGCTGCTGCTGTTGCTGTTATTGCTGCTGCTGTTGGTTATTGTTGCTGCTGTTGCTGTTATTGCTGCTGCTGTTGCTGTTATTGCTGCTGCTGTTGCCGTTATTGCTGCTGCTGTTGCTGTTATTGCTGCTGCTGTTGGTTACTGTTGCTGCTGTTGCCGTTATTGCTGCTGCTGTTGCTGTTATTGCTGCTGCTGTTGGTTACTGTTGCTGCTGTTGCCGTTATTGCTGCTGCTGTTGCCGTTATTGCTGCTGCTGTTGGTTATTGTTGCTGCTGTTGCTGTTATTGCTGCTGCTGTTGCTGTTATTGCTGCTGCTGTTGGTTATTGTTGCTGCTGTTGCTGTTATTGCTGCTGCTGTTGCTGTTATTGCTGCTGCTGTTGGTTACTGTTGCTGCTGTTGCTGTTATTGCTGCTGCTGTTGCTGTTATTGCTGCTGCTGTTGGTTATTGTTGCTGCTGTTGCTGTTATTGCTGCTGCTGTTGGTTATTGTTGCTGCTACTGTTGCTGTTATTGCTGCTGCTGCTGCTGTTGCCGTTATTGCTGCTGCTGTTGGTTATTGTTGCTGCTGCTGCCGTTATTGCTGCTGCTGTTGCTGTTATTGCTGCTGCTGTTGCTGTTATTGCTGCTGCTGTTGCCGTTATTGCTGCTGCTGTTGCTGTTATTGCTGCTGCTGTTGGTTATTGTTGCTGCTGTTGCCGTTATTGCTGCTGCTGCTGCTGTTATTGCTGCTGCTGTTGCTGTTATTGCTGCTGCTGTTGGTTACTGTTGCTGCTGTTGCTGTTATTGCTGCTGCTGTTGCCGTTATTGCTGCTGCTGTTGCCGTTATTGCTGCTGCTGTTGGTTACTGTTGCTGCTGTTGCCGTTATTGCTGCTGTTGCTGTTATTGCTGCTGCTGTTGGTTACTGTTGCTGCTGTTGCTGTTATTGCTGCTGCTGTTGGTTACTGTTGCTGCTGTTGCTGTTATTGCTGCTGATGTTGGTTACTGTTGCTGCTGCTGTTGCTGTTATTGCTGCTGCTGCTGCTGTTGCCGTTATTGCTGCTGCTGTTGGTTATTGTTGCTGCTGCTGTTGGTTACTGTTGCTGCTGTTGCTGTTATTGCTGCTGCTGCCGTTATTGCTGCTGCTGTTGCCGTTATTGCTGCTGCTGTTGCCGTTATTGCTGTTGCTGTTGCCGTTATTGCTGTTGCTGTTGGTTACTGTTGCTGCTGCTGTTGCCGTTATTGCTGCTGCTGTTGCTGTTATTGCTGCTGCTGTTGGTTACTGTTGCTGCTGCTGTTGCCGTTATTGCTGCTGCTGTTGCTGTTATTGCTGCTGCTGTTGCCGTTATTTCTGCTGCTGTTGCCGTTATTGCTGCTGCTGTTGCTGTTATTGTGGCTGCTGTTGGTTACTGTTGCTGCTGTTGCCGTTATTGTTGCTGCTGTTGCCGTTATTGTGGCTGCTGTTGCCGTTATTGTTGCTGCTGTTGCCGTTATTGTTGCTGCTGTTGCCGTTATTGTGGCTGCTGTTGCCGTTATTGTGGCTGCTGTTGCCGTTATTGTTGCTGCTGTTGCCGTTATTGTTGCTGCTGTTGCCGTTATTGTTGCTGCTGTTGCCATTATTGTTGCTGCTGTTGCCGTTATTGTGGCTGCTGTTGCTGTTATTGCTGCTGCTGTTGGTTACTGTTGCTGCTGTTGCTGTTATTGCTGCTGCTGTTGCCGTTATTGCTGCTGCTGTTGCCGTTATTGCTGCTGCTGTTGGTTACTGTTGCTGCTGCTGTTGCCGTTATTGCTGCTGCTGTTGCTGTTATTGCTGCTGCTGTTGGTTACTGTTGCTGCTGCTGTTGCCGTTATTGCTGCTGCTGTTGCTGTTATTGCTGCTGCTGTTGCCGTTATTTCTGCTGCTGTTGCCGTTATTGCTGCTGCTGTTGCTGTTATTGTGGCTGCTGTTGGATACTGTTGCTGCTGTTGCTGTTATTGCTGCTGCTGTTGCCGTTATTGCTGCTGCTGTTGCCGTTATTGCTGCTGCTGTTGGTTACTGTTGCTGCTGCTGTTGCCGTTATTGCTGCTGCTGTTGCTGTTATTGCTGCTGCTGTTGGTTACTGTTGCTGCTGCTGTTGCCGTTATTGCTGCTGCTGTTGCTGTTATTGCTGCTGCTGTTGGTTACTGTTGCTGCTGTTGCCGTTATTGTGGCTGCTGTTGCTGTTATTGCTGCTGCTGTTGGTTACTGTTGCTGCTGTTGCCGTTATTGCTGCTGCTGTTGGTTACTGTTGCTGCTGTTGCTGTTATTGCTGCTGCTGTTGGTTACTGTTGTTGCTGCTGTTGCCGTTATTGCTGCTGCTGCTGCTGCTGTTGCCGTTATTGCTGCTGCTGTTGGTTATTGCTGCTGCTGTTGCCGTTATTGTGGCTGCTGTTGCCGTTATTGTTGCTGCTGTTGCCGTTATTGTTGCTGCTGTTGCCGTTATTGTGGCTGCTGTTGCTGTTATTGCTGCTGCTGTTGGTTACTGTTGCTGCTGTTGCTGTTATTGCTGCTGCTGTTAGTTACTGTTGCTGCTGTTGCCGTTATTGCTGCTGCTGTTGGTTACTGTTGCTGCTGTTGCCGTTATTGCTGCTGCTGTTGGTTACTGTTGCTGCTGTTGCTGTTATTGCTGCTGCTGTTGGTTACTGTTGCTGCTGTTGCCGTTATTGCTGCTGCTGTTGCTGTTATTGCTGCTGCTGTTGCTGTTATTGCTGCTGCTGCCGTTATTGCTGCTGCTGTTGCTGTTATTGCTGCTGCTGTTGGTTACTGTTGCTGCTGTTGCCGTTATTGCTGCTGCTGTTGGTTACTGTTGCTGCTGTTGCTGTTATTGCTGCTGCTGTTGCCGTTATTGCTGCTGCTGCTGCTGTTGCTGTTATTGCTGCTGCTGTTGCTGTTATATCTGCTGCTGCTGCTGCTGTTGCCGTTATTGCTGCTGCTGTTGGTTATTGTTGCTGCTGTTGCCGTTATTGCTGCTGCTGTTGGTTATTGTTGCTGCTGTTGCTGTTATTGCTGCTGCTGTTGGTTACTGTTGCTGCTGTTGCTGTTATTGCTGCTGTTATTGCTGCTGCTGTTGCCGTTATTGCTGCTGCTGTTGGTTACTGTTGCTGCTGTTGCTGTTATTGCTGCTGCTGTTGGTTACTGTTGCTGCTGTTGCTGTTATTGCTGCTGCTGTTGGTTACTGTTGCTGCTGTTGCTGTTATTGCTGCTGCTGTTGCCGTTATTGCTGCTGCTGTTGGTTATTGTTGCTGCTGCTGCCGTTATTGCTGCTGCTGTTGCTGTTATTGCTGCTGCTGTTGGTTACTGTTGCTGCTGTTGCTGTTATTGTTGCTGCTGTTGCCGTTATTGTGGCTGCTGTTGCCGTTATTGTTGCTGCTGTTGCCGTTATTGTTGCTGCTGTTGCCGTTATTGTTGCTGCTGTTGCCGTTATTGTTGCTGCTGTTGCCGTTATTGTTGCTGCTGTTGCCGTTATTGTTGCTGCTGTTGCCGTTATTGTTGCTGCTGTTGCCGTTATTGCTGCTGCTGTTGGTTATTGTTGCTGCTGCTGCTGTTATTGCTGCTGCTGTTGGTTACTGTTGCTGCTGTTGCTGTTATTGCTGCTGCTGTTAGTTACTGTTGCTGCTGTTGCCGTTATTGCTGCTGCTGTTGGTTACTGTTGCTGCTGTTATTGCTGCTGTTGCCGTTATTGCTGCTGCTGTTGCTGTTATTGCTGCTGCTGTTGCTGTTATTGCTGCTGCTGTTGCCGTTATTGCTGCTGCTGTTGGTTACTGTTGCTGCTGCTGTTGCCGTTATTGCTGCTGCTGTTGCTGTTATTGCTGCTGCTGTTGCTGTTATTGCTGCTGCTGTTGGTTACTGTTGCTGCTGTTGCTGTTATTGCTGCTGCTGTTGCCGTTATTGCTGCTGCTGTTGCCGTTATTGCTGCTGCTGTTGGTTACTGTTGCTGCTGTTGCTGTTACTGCTGCTGTTGCTGTTATTGCTGCTGTTGCTGTTATTGCTGCTGCTGTTGGTTACTGTTGCTGCTGTTGCTGTTATTGATGCTGCTGTTGCTTTTATTGCTGCTGCTGTTGCCGTTATTTCTGCTGCTGTTGCCGTTATTGCTGCTGCTGTTGCTGTTATTGTGGCTGCTGTTGGTTACTGTTGCTGCTGTTGCCGTTATTGTTGCTGCTGTTGGTTATTGATGCTGCTGTTGCCGTTATTGCTGCTGCTGTTGCCGTTATTGTTGCTGCTGTTGCCGTTATTGCTGCTGCTGTTGGTGCTGCTGCTGTTGCCGTTATTGTTGCTGCTGTTGCCGTTATTGTTGCTGCTGTTGCCGTTATTGTTGCTGCTGTTGCCGTTATTGTTGCTGCTGTTGCCGTTATTGTGGCTGCTGTTGCTGTTATTGCTGCTGCTGTTGGTTACTGTTGCTGCTGTTGCTGTTATTGCTGCTGCTGTTGCCGTTATTGCTGCTGCTGTTGCCGTTATTGCTGCTGCTGTTGGTTACTGTTGCTGCTGTTGCTGTTATTGCTGCTGCTGTTGGTTATTGTTGCTGCTGCTGCTGCTGCTGCTGTTGGTTACTGTTGCTGCTGCTGCTGCTGCTGCTGTTGGTTACTGTTGCTGCTGTTGCTGTTATTGCTGCTGCTGTTGCCGTTATTGCTGCTGCTGGTGCCGGTATTGCTGCTGCTGTTGCTGTTATTGCTGCTGCTGCTGTTGCCGTTATTGCTGCTGCTGTTGGTTACTGTTGCTGCTGTTGCTGTTATTGCTGCTGCTGTTGGTTACTGTTGCTGCTGTTGCTGTTATTGCTGCTGCTGTTGGTTACTGTTGCTGCTGTATTGCTGCTGCTGTTGCTGTTATTGCTGCTGCTGTTGCCGTTATTGCTGCTGCTGTTGCCGTTATTGCTGCTGCTGTTGCTGTTATTGTGGCTGCTGTTGGTTACTGTTGCTGCTGTTGCCGTTATTGTTGCTGCTGTTGCCGTTATTGTGGCTGCTGTTGCCGTTATTGTTGCTGCTGTTGCCGTTATTGTTGCTGCTGTTGCCGTTATTGTGGCTGCTGTTGCCGTTATTGTGGCTGCTGTTGCCGTTATTGTTGCTGCTGTTGCCGTTATTGTTGCTGCTGTTGCCGTTATTGTTGCTGCTGTTGCCGTTATTGTGGCTGCTGTTGCTGTTATTGCTGCTGCTGTTGGTTACTGTTGCTGCTGTTGCTGTTATTGCTGCTGCTGTTGCCGTTATTGCTGCTGCTGTTGGTTACTGTTGCTGCTGCTGTTGCCGTTATTGCTGCTGCTGTTGCTGTTATTGCTGCTGCTGTTGCTGTTATTGCTGCTGCTGTTGCCGTTATTGCTGCTGCTGTTGGTTACTGTTGCTGCTGCTGTTGCCGTTATTGCTGCTGCTGTTGCTGTTATTGTGGCTGCTGTTGGTTACTGTTGCTGCTGTTGCCGTTATTGTTGCTGCTGTTGCCGTTATTGTGGTTGCTGTTGCCGTTATTGTTGCTGCTGTTGCCGTTATTGTTGCTGCTGTTGCTGTTATCGCTGCTGTTATTGCTGCTGTTGCCGTTATTGTGGCTGCTGTTGCCGTTATTGTGGCTGCTGTTGCCGTTATTGTTGCTGCTGTTGGTTATTGTTGCTGCTGTTGCCGTTATTGCTGCTGCTGTTTATTGTTGCTGCTGCTGCTGTTATTGCTGCTGCTGTTGGTTACTGTTGCTGCTGTTGCCGTTATTGCTGCTGCTGTTGCCGTTATTGCTGCTGCTGTTGGTTATTGTTGCTGCTACTGTTGCTGTTATTGCTGCTGCTGCTGCTGTTGCCGTTATTGCTGCTGCTGTTGGTTATTGTTGCTGCTGCTGCCGTTATTGCTGCTGCTGTTGCTGTTATTGCTGCTGCTGTTGCTGTTATTGCTGCTGCTGTTGGTTATTGCTGCTGCTGTTGCTGTTATTGCTGCTGCTGTTGGTTACTGTTGCTGCTGTTGGTTATTGTTGCTGCTGCTGCCGTTATTGCTGCTGCTGTTGCTGTTATTGCTGCTGCTGCTGTTGCTGTTATTGCTGCTGCTGTTGGTTACTGTTGCTGCTGCTGTTGCTGTTATTGCTGCTGCTGTTACCGTTATTGCTGCTGCTGTTGCCGTTATTGTGGCTGCTGTTGCTGTTATTGCTGCTGCTGTTGCCGTTATTGCTGCTGCTGTTGCCGTTATTGCTGCTGCTGTTGCCGTTATTGCTGCTGCTGTTGCCGTTATTGCTGCTGCTGTTGGTTACTGTTGCTGCTGTTGCTGTTATTGCTGCTGCTGTTGCCGTTATTGCTGCTGCTGTTGCCGTTATTGCTGCTGCTGTTGCCGTTATTGCTGCTGCTGTTGCCGTTATTGCTGCTGCTGTTGCCGTTATTGCTGTTGCTGTTGGTTACTGTTGCTGCTGCTGTTGCCGTTATTGCTGCTGCTGTTGCTGTTATTGCTGCTGCTGTTGGTTACTGTTGCTGCTGCTGTTGCCGTTATTGCTGCTGCTGTTGCTGTTATTGCTGCTGCTGTTGCCGTTATTTCTGCTGCTGTTGCCGTTATTGCTGCTGCTGTTGCTGTTATTGTGGCTGCTGTTGCCGTTATTGTTGCTGCTGTTGCTGTTATTGTGGCTGCTGTTGGTTACTGTTGCTGCTGTTGCCGTTATTGTTGCTGCTGTTGCCGTTATTGTGGCTGCTGTTGCCGTTATTGTTGCTGCTGTTGCCGTTATTGTTGCTGCTGTTGCCGTTATTGTGGCTGCTGTTGCCGTTATTGTGGCTGCTGTTGCCGTTATTGTGGCTGCTGTTGCCGTTATTGTTGCTGCTGTTGCCGTTATTGTTGCTGCTGTTGCCATTATTGTTGCTGCTGTTGCCGTTATTGTGGCTGCTGTTGCTGTTATTGTTGCTGCTGTTGCTGTTATTGCTGCTGCTGTTGCCGTTATTGCTGCTGCTGTTGGTTACTGTTGCTGCTGCTGTTGCCGTTATTGCTGCTGCTGTTGCTGTTATTGCTGCTGCTGTTGCTGTTATTGCTGCTGCTGTTGCCGTTATTGCTGCTGCTGTTGGTTATTGTTGCTGCTGCTGCTGCTATTGCTGCTGCTGTTGGTTACTGTTGCTGCTGCTGCTGCTGCTGCTGTTGGTTACTGTTGCTGCTGTTGCTGTTATTGCTGCTGTTATTGCTGCTGTTGCCGTTATTGCTGCTGCTGTTGTTAGTTACTGTTGCTGCTGTTGCTGCTGCTGCTGTTAGTTACTGTTGCTGCTGTTGCTGTTATTGCTGCTGCTGTTAGTTACTGTTGCTGCTGTTGCTGTTATTGCTGCTGTTTTTGCTGCTGTTGCCGTTATTGCTGCTGCTGTTGGTTACTGTTGCTGCTGTTGCTGTTATTGCTGCTGCTGCTGTTAGTTACTGTTGCTGCTGTTGCTGTTATTGCTGCTGCTGCTGTTAGTTACTGTTGCTGCTGTTGCTGTTATTGCTGCTGTTTTTGCTGCTGTTGCCGTTATTGCTGCTGCTGTTGGTTACTGTTGCTGCTGTTGCTGTTATTGCTGCTGCTGTTGGTTACTGTTGCTGCTGTTGCTGTTATTGCTGCTGTTATTGCTGCTGTTGCCGTTATTGCTGCTGCTGTTATTGCTGCTGTTACCGTTATTGCTGCTGCTGCTGTTATTGCTGCTGTTGGTTACTGTTGCTGCTGTTGCCGTTATTGATGCTGCTGTTTTTTTTTATCTGCTGTTGCTGTTATTGCTGTTGTTGACGTTATTGCTGCTGTTTCCATTATTTCTGCTGCTGCAGAGCAAGTACGGGACTTGTTACTGCCAATACATACACAACACATTGCTGTGAGCAAGTAAGACATGCTGCTGCTGTACAATACAGCATACATGAATTACCCATAGCAGATATATACAGGTGGAGCTGGGGGAGGTGGAGGTTTTCTGAAAGTGCACTGCAACTGTTACAGCAAATACTGACCAAGTATTTGAAGGTTGAGCAGCGAGCTCATTGGCTACTGTTACAGCAGGAACCAATCAGCTGTGCCCTATAGAGAACGATGTGATTGCAAGCACATTGAGTTAAGGACCTATCAGCCTGTGCCATCTACAGTTTCATGAAAGTTTTTATTCCATTAAATTTTGCTGTTACAATTCCAATCTCGTTTCCCCTGTTTTTGTTCAAGGACCTTTATTTTGAAGTATATTTTCTGTTCATATTGTTCACTTCCTGTGTTTAGTTCCTGATTGCCTTTTTTCCCCATTGATTACTCTCACCCGTTCCTTGTTATCTTGTGTGTGTATTACGCCAGTGTTTCCTGTGTTCATTGTCAGATCTTTTCCTTCTATGGCTGTATATTGGTGTTCACAGTTCAGTCTTCTTGTGTTTTGTTTTGTTTTGTTTTGTATTTTGATATTATTTTATTAAAACATTTTTAAAATTTGCTGTTACTTTTGCACTATATTCCACTCAACATAATGTAGTCTTCTGAATCCTAATGGTAGCTTTCTGTGCGGATCAGATTATAATTTGCAAATATTGCCTCTTGCTTGAGTGCTGTGAGCACCATTAACTTTTGTTTGTATAATAAATAACAGCTTGGACATTCTGCAGTAAATAACTCCATAGAGAAATCCTCCTCAGATGTCCCTTCAGCCTGTCCAACATTCCTGCCTCCAGCATGGTAATATGGTAAGTTGGTTAATAATATTTTACTTGAAGAAAACACCAGTAAATCACAGTGACCTTATTTTCTCAATGTGTATATTAGACCATAATATACACTGTTATGGATGTAATAATAATTAAACATGTTATTTAAACATTGGATCAAGTGTATATAATGATTTGACATTTTCCATAAACTACAGATGTTATTTAAGTTAAGTTTATACTGATGATAATTTGTTTTACACAATAACATATTTCCCATACCATGGTTTTTAGGTGTAAACCGTATGCCAGCAACTTTCTAACTCTGATGTTATAAGATTATAATAGTTGGATACAATTTATTTCGTTGGTCCACTTCAGACATTCTACTAACTATAAGTAACTTACAAATATGTGTAGTGATATTTAAAATATGTGTCCTACTCCTGACTGTATCCATAGCCGTGTATTAACACATTACACATATCAAGCGATGACCAAGTGAGCTTAAATGATCTGCCGTGAGAGACAGGTAGTGCATTAAAGGTTTCTCTCTTTTCTTCAGTATGAGTAGTGAATTATGAATGGCTTGGTCCCTCTCCCCGGGCAGTGAGCCCATCGTAATTGCATCCTGGACAGCTGGCGTGTGGTGGCTGTGTTTGGCTCCATCTGTGAGGGGACCGGGGACATGTGTGAGGACGCGCCACACATGAGAATAGAAGAATATGAGAGGACACAAAGACACATTTTACATGCATACACAACAAAAAAATCCCCAGCAAGGTGTTTCTGACTGTAATGCATGCACATTAGAATCAAAGCTGTGGAGAATTTCATTAATGCACCTGTGCAAATGCATCATCTAGTGTTTTACCTGGTGGTCAAGACTGTGTGTGTGTGTTTATTTGTGTATATGTGTGTGTGCGTGCGGCGTTTGGGTGTGCGTATTTTCTTTGTACATGAGTGGTGATTAGCACAGCTCTGCCAATCACTGAAATTTACATTAAACCTGAAATTAATTTCATACTTTTTTCTCTCTTTAATTATGCCGACATCTGCTGTGAAGCTGAGCTGCGCACATGAATTTTAATAACTCTGTGTGTGTGTGTGTGTGTGTGTGTGTGTGTGTGTGTGTGTGTGTGTGTGTGTGTGTGTGTGTGTGTGTGTTTTTCTCTCTCTCCAATTCCCTCTGAACTTTGAGGGAAACGGCTTTGTTGGTGATGTTTTTACCCCTCCTAAAACACAAAGAACTGTTGGAGGAGAAAAGACATGATGAGTTTGTGTGTCTCCTGCCTCTAATTCACACTGCACTATCATCAGAGCATCTTAAATGAATACATTACTCATAAATACCCGCTCTCCTTTGTTCATGACCAAAGACAAAAGAAAGCATTTATGCATGTACCAGAGGTAAAGTGTTTTGTGCCATCTCAATCTGAACTGATATCTATTGTCCATGTAATGTGATTCATTTTTCGATTTAAAGTATCAAGTAAAATGTGATTAAAAAAATAGTAGCGTTTTAAACTAGTTTTATGCTTTCAGAAAGGGTTTAACAGTTCAACACATATATACATATATATATATATATATATATATATATATATATATATATATATATATATATATATATATATATATATACATATACATATGTTGTTATATATGTTGATGTTGTATATGCAGATTCAAATGTGCTACACTTTTAGATGAAAATTTACTTAATATTTCTAGGTTTATGTGCAGTGACTATAAAACATATAAATATTACAAGGAAATACATAATAAGAGTTACTCTTTCCACCTAATTAATTTATTACATGAATTAAATGTGTATATATTTCAAATTTTACTTAGGAAATTCTAGTTCTCATTGAATTTTAATTTTACTGAGTAAAAATTATGAGGGTTCATTTAATATATTACTATACCAAAAAGTTCATTTTTTTCAGTGTACAGTACCAGTCAAAAGTTTGGACACATTACTATTTTTAAAGTTTTATGCTTATTAAGCCTGCATTTATTTGATAAAAAAAAAAACAGTAAAATTGTGAAATATTATTACAATTTAAAATAATGTTTTTTTCTATTTTAATATACTTAAAATATTATTTATTTCTGTGATCAAAGCTGAATTTTCAGCATCATTACTCCAGTCTTCAGTGTCACATGATCCTTCAGAAATCATTCTAATATGATTTCTTATCAATTTTGGAAACAGTTGTGCTGCTTAATATTTTTTATAACCTGTTTATGACCTTTTTTCAGGATTCTCTGATGAATAAAAAGTTCTGTTTTTTAAAGAAATGAATATGTTTATTCAGCAAGGATGTGTTAAATAGATTTTTTTTAAAGGTGATAGTAAAGACTTTTATTGTTAGAAAAGATTTCTGTTTTGAATAAATGCTGTATGTATATTAAAATAGAAAACGATTATTTTAAATTGTAATAATATTTCATAATATTACTGCTTTTTTCTGTATTTTTGATCATATAAATCCAGTATAAATGTATATATGCGGTATATATTATATGATATGATATATATATATATATATATATATATATATATATATATATATATATATATATATATATATATATATATATATGTATGTGTGTGTGTGTGTGTGTGTGATATAAAACTTTTTTAATAGTAATGGGTTTTGTTTTTTGTTAAATTATATTGCATTAGGTCATTAATAATGGACTCAAAACACACCAAATATCATCTATTTTGTAGAATGAGCCACCAGATGTTCCAGTGAAGAGCAGTTTGACCTGTCCCTCTGCTGATATAACAGAGCCCGGGCTAAAGAATCACAGACTGTTGTTCACTTGCTCCGCTGGGTGTTCTGTGTTTAGCAGAGCTTCATCTGTCTTCATATCCATGTCATCTCCTAACAAGTGTTTAAACAGGGCACCTGCCCACTGCTTCAACAGAGTCACCAGCAGACAGACTGAGCTCTCCATGAGCCTGATTCCCCTGCTGTGTGTGGGCCATTCATCACACACACACACACACACACACACACACACACACGAATAACAGACAATACTTACAGGACAACAGGTCAGCTGCTGGGTCACCCCACACTGTAGGCTATAATAAAGCTGTGGTATTTTATTACTGCTTATTAGCCACATACTGGCCATAAGTATGTGGCTAATAAGTATCATAAGGTCATACTGAGAATAAATAGACATAACACACAGAATTACAATATAAATGTTTGAGGGACATTTGAGGGAATGACTTTTTTTGTATACATATTTTATTTGGAACCACTTTGATGCTGAAATGTTTTTTTAGGGCTGCCAAAGTTAATGTTTTTAATTTAAAAGATTAATGCAACAATGTGTATATGTTTAACGGTACTGAATTTATATAACGCCGGCCGTTGCATGTTCTCTGTTTTGTGTACCTTGTGTTTCTGTAACACTGAGGGAAACTCAGACACGAGGGAGAGTAGAAATGCTGGGATGAAAATGGACAAACCCAGCGGTTGGGTTAAATGTCTGCCCAACCTGCTGGGTAGTTTTATTTAAATCAACTATTGTTTAAAAATGACTGTATTACTTGCTTAAAATGAACCCAAAGTGTGTTGGAAATTAACATTTATTAATATGTTTAATGAATAATAATTAAATAATAAACATTTATTAAATTGCTTATTAATAAATGTTCACTCTTGATTATTATTGTTGCCTCTAGTAATTTTTGTGTCAGATTTTTTGTGGGTTCATTTTAATCCAGCTATATAGTCATTTTTAAACAATAGTTGGGTTAAATAAAACTACCCAGCAAGTTGGGCAAACATCTAACCCAATCGCTGGGTTTGTCCATTTTTAACCCAACTTGGGTTGTTTTTTAGCGTGTAGGATCCAAATGCCATTTTATTTAGACATTCCAAATGCTCAAAATAATTAATTGTTTTTAGGTTGGACAAACTTAAATTAAACAAATTAGTTATGAATATTTAGCACTTTCTTTTTCTTTCAAGTTCACAGAACTGATATATTTTAAGTAAACTGAACTTTCATTATTTTGAGTTTTATGAACTCGTTTCTTTTAATTTAGACGAACTTGAAACTGGGCTGGGTGTTATATGTTTTTTTGTGCAAGATTAATGTTAAGTGGGAGATTTAGTAGTGATTAATGTTTTGTTATGCTTTTCAGTGTTGCATTATCCAGCTCAATTCAGTTCATATTTTGCTTTCATCTGATAGTGTCAGTGCAGTTAAATCAATAATATTACTGAATATGAATTGTCTGTTAAAGACTGTAAATGTATGTGCAGTAGAAACACACTTCGTATGAACACTGAGGTTGGATGAGGTGACAGTGTTGATGTGTGTGGATGTCACGACCCGCTCTGACAGCTCAATCACCTTCCAGTCACACAAAAGATCTATTGATTAGCATGCTGAGAGATGAACGATCCTCTATCTTTACCTCTCTCTGTCCGTCACCGTCAGCCCAGGTATTAATGAGGAGACTCGGGGCTGTAGAGTTACTGAGCCACTGAGTCTCTGCTCACTTCATCAATCTCTCTTATTCACTCACACCAGAACAATGAGACCCTGCAGACTGACTCTCTGGACAAACACCTTCAACAGTTGACAAATCCTGCTTCCCTGCCTGCAGCAGACATGTGAGAATGACTGTGGAGAAGATTTGATGACTTTTTCAACTTTTTTGACAAAAATATATTGGTTCTGTTTTAAAGTATTAAAATAAGTTTGCTGGTTAATGTGAAATGTGTCACTTTGGGTTTTTTTGTGGCATTGCATAGGTTGTAATTCTTATATTAAAGGTGCAAAAGGTATGATTTATCTTTGTTTAATTTTTTACATCACAAAAAAACTGCTGTTTTTACAGAGGTGTGTGGACTTTTAATATACACTGTATGCAAAAAAAAAAAAAAAAAAAAAACTTGTGACGCCTGTTGAGGAGTCTAAAATCATGACATTTTAAGTTTCAATATATCACTAAATAGATATTTTTGAGCAAATAATCCCACCCCTACCTCTAAACCTCATTATTAAATTTGATGAATATGTAATTCATTTTTCCAGGAGCTCATTGCTTCTACCTTCAGTTAAACTGCTAACAGTGATTGTAAATTAATTGCCTAAATAATTACATTATTTGCTAACTGCATTCTTTAAATTATAATGTTGACATGCATTTTCTGTAAAGCTGCTTTGAAACGATATGTATCGTGAAAAGTGCTATACAAATAAATGTGCAC
This sequence comes from Chanodichthys erythropterus, assembly GCF_024489055.1. Lineage (NCBI taxonomy): Eukaryota > Metazoa > Chordata > Actinopteri > Cypriniformes > Xenocyprididae > Chanodichthys > Chanodichthys erythropterus. The sequence continues at coordinate 58,301,941 of NC_090231.1, forward strand.
TGAATTGAATTAAAATAAAACAAATATTTTATTATTATATTATTGCTGTTGTTGTCATAATGAGTTCAATAAAAACAGCATGAATGTGGCCCATGATCATATTTGTGCTTTTTAAGAGCTAACTTTAGTTTTCAGATCCATTTTTGCAAAGACTTTTACCCAACTGGCCACAAGATGATTTTTAGTAGATTTATGACAAGCTAGCCAGCATGACCTTGACCCTGACCCCTTTGCTTAAATGTCCAAATACTATCTGAGATAAAGACACTGTTGACAAAACCCTTGACTGGTAATAAAATAAAATAAAAAATAAACTCCCTCAATTTTTTGGATTTCATTCATACAGTCAGTATCTTGTGTTATTGCCCTATGAGCCAACTGGGTCATTTAATCCTCAGGGTGTCAGCATGAACTACATGCGATTGAACTCACTGCAGCTCTCCACATGTTACACACACACACTCTCCACATTACACACACTCGCTCTCTCTCTACATTACACACACTTGCTCTTGCTCTCCCGTCATGTTACACACACTCGCTCCATGTTACGCGTTACACACTCGCTCTTGCTCTCTCTCTCCACAATACACACTCGCTCTCTATTCACATGTAACACACATTAGCTTTCACTCTCTCTCCATGTTACACATACTCACTTTCGCTCTCTTTCCACGTTACACACACACACTCTCTTGACATGTTACACACACTGGCTCCATGTAACACACACTCGCTCTCTCTCCCCCCATGTAACACACACTCACTTTCGCTCTCTCTCCATGTTACACACACTCGCTCTCTCTCTCTCTCCATGTTACACACACTCGCTCTCTCTTCCTAAGTTACACACACTCGCTCCATGTTACACACTCACTCTCTCTCCCCCCATGTAACACACACTCGCTCTCGCTCTCTCTCCACATTACACACACACACTCTCTCTTCATAAGTAACACACATTAGCTTTCACTCTCTCTCCATGTTACACATACTCACTTTCGCTCTCTTTCCACGTTACACACACACACTCTCTTGACATGTTACACACACTGGCTCCATGTTACACACACTCGCTCTCTCTCCCCCCATGTAACACACACTCACTTTCGCTCTCTCCCCATGTAACACACACTCACTTTCGCTCTCTCCATGTAACACACACTCACTTTCGCTCTCTCCATGTTACACACACTCACTTTCGCTCTCTCTTCATAAGTTACACACACTCGCTCCATGTTACGCGTTACACACTCGCTCTTGCTCTCTCCACAATACACACTCGCTCTCTATTCACATGTAACACACATTAGCTTTCACTCTCTCTCCATGTTACACACACTCGCTCTCTCTCTCTCTCCATGTTACACACACTCGCTCTCTCTTCCTAAGTTACACACACTCGCTCCATGTTACGCGCTGCACACTCGCTCTTGCTCTCTCTCTCCACAATACACACTCGCTCTCTATTCACATGTAACACACATTAGCTTTCACTCTCTCTCCATGTTACACATACTCACTTTCGCTCTCTTTCCACGTTACACACACACACTCTCTTGACGTTACACACACTCGCTCCATGTTACACACTCACTCTCTCTCCCCCCATGTAACACACACTCACTTTCGCTCTCTCTCCATGTAACACACACTCACTTTCGCTCTCTCCATGTAACACACACTCACTTTCGCTCTCTCCATGTTACACACACTCACTTTCGCTCTCTCTTCATAAGTTACACACACTCGCTCCATGTTACGCGTTACACACTCGCTCTTGCTCTCTCCACAATACACACTCGCTCTCTATTCACATGTAACACACATTAGCTTTCACTCTCTCTCCATGTTACACACACTCGCTCTCTCTCTCTCTCCATGTTACACACACTCGCTCTCTCTTCATAAGTTACACACACTCGCTCCATGTTACGCGCTGCACACTCGCTCTTGCTCTCTCTCTCCACAATACACACTCGCTCTCTATTCACATGTAACACACATTAGCTTTCACTCTCTCTCCATGTTACACATACTCACTTTCGCTCTCTTTCCACGTTACACACACACACTCTCTTGACATGTTACACACACTGGCTCCATGTTACACACACTCGCTCTCTCTCCCCCCATGTAACACACACTCACTTTTGCTCTCTCCCCATGTAACACACACTCACTTTCGCTCTCTCCATGTTACACACACTCGCTCTCTCTCCCCCCATGTAACACACACTCACTTTCGCTCTCTCCCCATGTAACACACACTCACTTTCGCTCTCTCTCCATGTAACACACACTCACTTTCGCTCTCTCCATGTAACACACACTCACTTTCGCTCTCTCCATGTTACACACACTCGCTCTCTATTCACATGTAACACACATTAGCTTTCACTCTCTCTCCATGTTACACACACTCACTTTCGCTCTCTTTCCACGTTACACACACACACTCTCTCTCCATGTTACACACACTCACTTTCGCTCTCTTTCCACGTTACACACACACACTCTCTTGACATGTTACACACACTGGCTCCATGTTACACACACTCGCTCTCTCTCCCCCCATGTAACACACACTCACTTTTGCTCTCTCCCCATGTAACACACACTCACTTTCGCTCTCTCCATGTTACACACACTCGCTCTCTCTCCCCCCATGTAACACACACTCACTTTCGCTCTCTCCCCATGTAACACACACTCACTTTCGCTCTCTCTCCATGTAACACACACTCACTTTCGCTCTCTCCATGTAACACACACTCACTTTCGCTCTCTCCATGTTACACACACTCACTTTCGCTCTCTCTTCATAAGTTACACACACTCGCTCCATGTTACGCGTTACACACTCGCTCTTGCTCTCTCCACAATACACACTCGCTCTCTATTCACATGTAACACACATTAGCTTTCACTCTCTCTCCATGTTACACACACTCGCTCTCTCTCTCTCTCCATGTTACACACACTCACTCTCTCTCTCTCCATGTTACACACACTCGCTCTCTCTCTCTCTCCATGTTACACACACTCGCTCTCTCTCTCTCTCCATGTTACACACACTCGCTCTCTCTCTCTCTCCATGTTACACACACTCGCTCTCGCTCTCTCTCCATGTTACACACACTCGCTCTCGCTCTCTCTCCATGTTACACACACTCGCTCCATGTTACACGTTACACACTCGCTTTCGCTATCTCTCCATGTTACACAGACTCGCTCTTGCTTTCTCTCTACGTTACGCACACACACTCTCCACACGTTACACACTCGCTCTCTCTTCACGTTACACACACTTGCTCCATGTTACGCGTTACACACTCGCTCTCGCTCTTTCTCTCCACATTACACACACTCGCTCTCTCTTCATAAGTTACACACACTCGCTCCATGTTACGCGTTACACACTCGCTCTTGCTCTCTCCACAATACACACTCGCTCTCTATTCACATGTAACACACAGTCGCTTTCACTCCATGTTACACATACTCACTTTCGCTCTCTCTCCACAGTACACACACACACTCTCTCTTCATAAGTTACACACACTCGCTCCATGTTACGCGTTACACACTCGCTCTCTATTCACATGTAACACACATTAGCTTTCACTCTCTCTCCATGTAACACACACTCACTTTCGCTCTCTCCACGTTACACACACACACACTCTCTTGACATGTTACACACACTAGCTCCATGTTACACACTCACTCTCTCTCCCCCCATGTAACACACACTCGCTCTCGCTCTCTCTCCATGTTACACATACTCACTTTTGCTCTCTTTCCACGTTACACACACACTCGTGACGTTACACACACTCGCTCCATGTTACACACTCACTCTCTCTCCATGTTACACACACTCACTCTTGCTTTCTCTCCACGTTAAACACACACACTCTCTCTCCACACGTTACACACTCGCTCTACATTACACACACTTGCTCTTGCTCTCTCTTGACATGTTACACACACTCGTTCCATGTTACACACTCACTCTCTCCCCCCATGTTACACACACTCACTCTCTCTTCACGTTGCACACACTCGCTCTCTCCATGTTACACACACACACTCTCTTGACGTCACACACTCACTCCATGTTACACGTTACACACTCACTCTCTCCCCCATGTTACACACACTCGCTCTCACTCCCTCTTCACATTACACACACACACTCGCTCTCGCTCTCTCTCCACATGTCATACACACTCACGTCACCCACACAGTCCATCCAGCAGGTTCTTTCAGGGGCAGTTGCATTAAACCCTGTTTGGAGAGCAATTTGACCTTTTCCATCACCCCAGCAGTCCGTCACAGACACACATACACCTATTCAGGGGGGTGGTGTCACTGGCACATCAGCCTTGATTGGTAGGGTCTCGACCCGCCCATCCTCTTTCATCTAACAGCAAAACATAGTGAGTCTCTCCATTTCTCTTGCACTGAATTCAGTATCAAATTCGAATCTGTCTAAAACCCATTTGGTCCATTATATTATATTATATTATATTATATTATATTATATTATATTATATTATATTATATTATATTATATTATATTATATTAATTATAATTTCTTTTTTCGCCATTGCCAAGTGTGTAGGAATGATTTAAGTGCACTATCATCATCATCAAAATGCCATGTTTTAACAAAAGAATTCACTGCCTGAATGATATGACAGCGTTTAACAACACATACACTCACGCACAGCAAAAGAGCCTGGAGATACACTCCTCCACACAGTCATGAGTCTAGACTTGGACACGTCAGAAAGAAACTGTGACATGGAAGTTCTTGACTGGGAATGGAGGAATCTACATGTACATTAAACTTCCTAAATCTGGGAAATAAACCCCTACAATTTATTACTAATAAACTCAGTACAGTCTCTATGCCTTCTGTTCTTGACAGAAGTGCTGTCTGCACCCTGTGTGTGTGTGTGTGTGTGTGTGTGTGTGTGTGTGCGCGTGTGTATGATGAATAATGTATGAGTGTTCATTAAGATGAGTGTGTGTGTGTGTGGTGTGTGTGTGAGTGCGCCCCTCCCGTTTGCTATGCAGCGTCTCCTGCCTCGTGGCTGCCATCTGGATCCATGCCATGACTGCCACCATTTAGAGAGAGAGCGCATGAGGTATCTGAAAGCATCTTAAACATAGAATAAATGTAAATTCATACATTTGAAAGATTCGACTTCAGCTATTGGCTTTTAGTTTCAATAAAAGGAAAAATTTAAAATTTGGCAGACACTTTTATCCAAAGCAACAGTGCATTCGAGGTATATTTGTTTTTCAGTTTATATGTTGGGAATCAACCGATGACCTTGGCATTTATAGTGTCATAGGACAAACATTGCTGAAGGATCAATCTATTTCACCTTTGACCCCATTTGCATATTTGTACAGCATTTCAGGACATATGTAGAATACCCTTTTGAAAATGAAGTGTACTGAACTGTATTGAATGTACCTGTAGTGTACTTCATTCAAATCTTCAAATCTTGTCAGTGCCCTGCATGTGGGCAATACAAAAAACATCCTATAAAACAGTGATATTGTTCACAGTTACATTAATCGTGTCGGCAATCGAGTGTATAGAAACATAAGCTTTAGTATCTGACATTTTAAGTGCGTGAGATTGTCCTGTTTTGTTGTTGCATGAGCTCTTGAAGCTCCGCCCTCTTCTTAAAAGGGGGGCCAGTAGCAATTTTAACATGCTATAAATAAATGATCTATGGAGTATATTGAGCTAAAACTTTACATACACACTCTGGGGACATCAGACACTTTTTAGAGACTTGTCTTTTTATTCTTTTTTCTTTTTCCATCCTTGACAGCCATAAGTGATTTGCCTTCTGTTCTGTCCCACAGTGTCACTGGTGTCTCTGTTTGTGAGTGTCTGAGTGTAGGTGACCCGTAAGTGCCAAACCCACAGTGAGTGTAAAAGCAGAGGGTGGGCACTGACATAAACCGCATCTCCATCCCATCGCACGTGGGCTGCCTGCTGTTGCAGCCTCGAAAACACACTGCAAAGTGTCCTATCGCACAGATGCAATGCTACTGGAGAGTGTATATGTATATATGTGTGTGTGTGTGTGTGTGTGACTCTCGTCGTGACCGCGGTCACCAGACATTACATCACTGGCCCCAAAAGACTTAATAGCATGTGTATTAAAAGTAGGTTGTGTGTATTTGCTGTTTTTTCCTGGCACACAGCATTTAAAGAGACGTTTTCAGTTTTGTCAGCAGTTTTCCTTTGGGATCCCTGCTTTTAGGGCCTCTGGGTTTCCACAAAAGGGTTTCTGCATCCTTTCAGACATTCTGCAGCATGTATGCTTAAGGATTGATGGGATATGATTGTGCAACTTTGCACTTGGTTAAACTGACACTGCAGTGAATGCTGTCTTGCTCAGTATACGCTGCACATATCTCAGATGGAAGATTGACTCACATAAACACAGGGCCATTTGAAGAAATAAAATTAAACACTTCATTTTCACAAGGGTTCATATGGAAAAGAGCAGCTGGGACATTATGGAACGATACGAGTTAATAGTGCGATTTGAGGATGAGATATTCCTTTGAATGCTTGTAAGTTGTGTTGGCTAAAGCTTGTATTCCTGTGTCGTCTGCGTCTGATCGAGTGCACAGGGTCACAGTGAATTGCCATAGGTTGTATCTGTGATCATGTTGTGTTCAGTGACCAAGTGAACCCAGAAAATGGATAAATGTTCAGTCCTTGTCAGTGCACACATGCCTACAGCCCCACACAAACTACACAACCTCACTGATGAGTGTGCAGAGAGAGGACATGTTTACTGTAGAATATTCTCTGTCCTCAGTTACAGCTTTATTTCCCCTGATTCCTCTTCATATTGGGAGCTGCAGCCCCAGTCAATATCACTGCATATACATTCATTCTCTAATTGTTCTGGAGGGAGTGTGTGCGAGTGTGTGAATGTGTGTGTGTGTGTCTGTGTGAGTGTGCAGTGGAGAAAAGCAGGGATGTATGATTGGATATGTTACTATGTTACAACCCGAATTCTGGAAATGTTGGGACGTTATTAAAATTTGAATAAGAATTTAGATAAAACTAAAACACTTTCAAATCACATAAGCCAATATTTTATTCACAATAGAACATAGATAACATAACAAATGTTTAAAATGGAGAAATTGTACACTTTTCTCCATTAAATGAGCTCATTTCAAATGTGATGCCTGCTACAGGTCTCAAAAAAGTTGGCATGGGGGCAACCAATGGCTGAAAAAGCAAGAAACTTTGGAAAGATTCAGCTGGGAGAACATCTAGCAACTAATTTAGTTCATTGATATCAGGTCTGTAACATGATTAACTATAAAAGGGATGTCTTAGAAAGGCAGAGTTTCTCAGAAGAAAAGATGGGCAGAGCTGTGAAAGAGTGTGTAAAAAGATTGTGGAATACTGTAAAAACAATGTTCCTCAACATCAACTTGCAAGAGCTTTGCAAATCTCATCATGTACAGTGCATAATATCATCAAAAGAGTGCATAAGGGACAAGGCCGAAGACCTTTATTGGATGCCCGTGGTCTTCCGGCCCTCAGATGACACTGCAGCACTCATCATGATTGTGTCTATGTCACAAAAATGGGCCCAGAATTACTTCCAGAAACCACTGTCGGTAAACACAATCCGCCGTGCCATCTGCAGATGCCAACTAAAGCTCTATCATGCAAAAAGAAAGCCATGTGTGAACAAGCTCCAGAAGCGCCGTCGAGTCCTGTGGGCCGAGGCTCATTTAAATGGACTGTTTCAAAGTGGAAAAGTGTTCTATGGTCAGACGAGTCCAAATTTGACATTCTTGTTGGAAATAAAGGGCTAAAGAGGAGCTTCCTGTCACGGTACACACAGAAACAATAGACAGATCCAATTGCAGCAATTTATTAGGGTAATCCAGAACGGAATCCAAACAGGCAAGGGTCAAAGTCCATGAAATCAGTCCAACACAAACAAGTACAAAAATAACAAAGAAAACCAAACAAGAGAACCAGAAGTACACGTAACCTTAAACAAAGAACCACAAACAAAGGCAGAAACAAACCAGGTATAAATAGACAGACACTAATGATGTGATACAAAACAGCTGGTGCAATGAACATGGGATAATGAGTCCAGAGAGTGCATTATGGGTAATGTAGTGAATGCAATGAGTGGAAACGAGAGTCTGGAATGGAGTGCCCTCTAGAGGCTGAAAGGGCACTCTCACTGGTGATCATGACATCACCCCCCCCCCCCTCAAAGGAGCGGCTACCAGACGTTCCACCAGACAAAACACAAAAACACAAAAAAACTCAGGAGGGAGGTGGACCGGAGGAGGATCAGGGGGAGGGATGGCGGGCCAGATCCAGGGCGCCCCACTGAAAGCCAGGGTGGTGCTGGTGGAACTGACCAAGCTGGTTCCAGCGGGTCTGGAATCCTGGTTGAGTGCCAGGATGGCACCGGAGGAACTGACCAGGCTGGTTCCAGCGGGTCTGGAGTCCTGGCTGATTGCCAGGGTGGTGCCGGAGGAACGGACCAGGCAGATTCCAACGGTTCAGACGGCCTGGGCAGTAGCGGCAGGGCAGAAAGCCTGGGCAGCAGCGGCAAGGCAGAAGGCTTGGGTGACGGCGGCAGGACAGAAGATCTGGGCGGTGGCGGCAGGGCAGAAGGCTTGGACGGCAGCGGCAGGGCAGACCAAGGTTGCTCCGTGGCCGTATCAGGGAGAGCGGGCAGCCCGGTGACGGCCTCCGTGGCCGTATCAGGGAGAGTGGACTCACTGGCTGGAGCGGGCTCTGGAGTAGACTCACCGGCTGGAGCGGCCGCTGGGAAGGCCTCCGGGCCTTGAGGGATAACTAAAGCCTTCCTTCTCCTCCTCCTTTTATGAGTGTGAAGCGGAGACTCAGTGCCAACTTCCTCTGAGGCTTCTGGAGCGGATTCACGGGCTGGAACACACTCATGGGCTGGAGCAGGCCTTGGAAATGACACACGGGCTGGAGCGGAGTCACGGGCTGGAACGGGTACTGGAGGTCTCTGAATCTGTCCCTCCCTACGCAGATACAGGTAACTGGCGAAATTCCAAAAATTTAACTTCCCCGCCAGCTCCATCTCACACTGCGGCAGAGGATCATTCAGACAGTTATTAACTGTGTCCTTGAGGACCGCATCAGAGAGACCATACCCCTCCGCCCGCGACCAGAACTTCTGGACGAATGCCCGCACTCCCATTCTCCTCTGACGAAGGGTGGACAACAGGGCCTGAGCCTCCTCAGCCCCCACTGATGACCGGAGTCTCCTGCTGCTGGATCCTTGCATAGTGGTGGTTCTTTCTGTCACGGTACACACAGAAACAATAGACGGATCCAATTGCAGCAATTTATTAGGGTAATCCAGAACGTAATCCAAACAGGCAAGGGTCAAAGTCCATGAAATCAGTCCAACACAAACAAGTACAAAAATAACATAAAGAAAACCAAACAAGAGAACCAGAAGTACACGTAACCTTAAACAAAGAACCACAAACAAAGGCAGAAACAAACCAGGTATAAATAGACAGACACTAATGATGTGATACAAAACAGCTGGTGCTATGAACATGGGATAATGAGTCCAGGGAGTGCGTTATGGGTAATGTAGTGAATGCAATGGGTGGAAACGAGAGTCCGGAATGGAGTGCCCTCTAGAGGCTGAAAGGGCACCCTCACTGGTGATCATGACACTTCCAGCGTGTTATCAGAGTTCATTTCCAAAGCCAGCATCTCTGATGGTATGGGGGTGCATAAGTGCATACGGTATGGGCAGCTTGCATGTTTTGGAAGGCACTATGAATGCTGAAAGGTATATAAAGGATTTAGAGCAACATATGCTCCCCTTCAAACGACGTCTATTTCAGGGAAGGCATTGTTATTTCAGCAGGACAACGCAAAACCACATACTGCAGTTATTACAACAGCATGGCTTTGTCGTAGAAGAGTCCGGGTGCTGAATTGGCCTTACTTCAGTCCAGATCTTTCACCTATAGAGAACATTTGACGCATGATTAAACGAAAGACAACCACGAAATCTTCAGCAGCTGGAAACCTATATCAGGCCAGAATGGGACCAAATTCCAACACCAAAACTCCAGAAACTCATAACCTCGATGCCCAGACGTCTTCAAACTGTTTTGAAAAGAAGAGGAGATGCTACACCATGGTAAACATGCCCCCGTCCCAACTATTTTGAGACCTGTAGCAGGCATCAAATTTGAAATGAGCTCATTTTGTGCATAAAATTGTACAATTTCTCAGTTTAAACATTTGTTATGTTATCTATATTCTATTATGAATAAAATATTGGCTCATGTGATTTGAAAGTCTCAAGTCCCAACTTTTCTGGAATTCAGGTTGTACATTACTATTATAAATGCAAAATAAGTACTTGTTTCTGAGACGATGAACTCACTGAATTTAGCATGCATGTATTAAAGGTGCCATCGAACGTTTTTATACAAGATGTAATACAAGTCTAAGGTGTCCCCTGAATGCGCCTGTGAAGTTTCAGCTCAAAATACCCCATAGATTTTTTTTTATTCATTTTTTTTACTGCCTATTTTGGGGCATCATTAAATATGAGCCGATTTATGCTGTGCGGCCCCTTTAAATCTCGTGCTCTCCGCCCACGGAGCTTGCGCTTGCCTTAAACAGTGCCTAAATAAAGTTCACACAGCTAATATAACCCTCAAATGGATCTTTACAAAGTGTTTGTCATGTGAGCATTATGTGAGTATTGTATACTGTTATTTTGTTTACATTTGTTTCTGAATGAGTTTGAGGCTATGCTCCGTGGCTAACGGCTAATGCTACACTGTTGGAGAGATTTATAAAGAATGAAGTTGTGTTTATGAAAAATGAAAATAGCGACGGCTCTTGTCTCCGTGAATACAGTAATAAACGATGGTAACTTTAACCACATTTAAAAGTACATTAGCAACACGCTAACGAAACATTTAGAAAGACAATTTACAAATATCATTAAAAATATCATGATATCATGGATCATGTCAGTTATTATCGCTCCATCTGCCATTTTTCACTATTGTTCTTGTTTGCTTACCTAGTCTGATGATTCAGCTGTGCACAGATCCAGACATTAATACTACCTGCCCTTGTCTAATGCATTTCATAATGTTGGGAACATGAGCTGGCATATGTAAAAATTTGGGGCGTACACCCCGACTGTTATGTAACAGTCGGTGTTATGTTGAGATTCGCCTGTTCTTCAGAGGTCTTTTAAACAAATGAGATTTACATAAGGAGGAGGAAACAATGGAGTTTGAGACTCACTGTATGTCATTTCCATGTACTGAACTTTTGTTATTGAACTATGCCAAGATAAATTCAATTTTTCATTCAAGGGCACCTTTAAGGTTGTGTGTCATATAATTAAACACTGTGATTAAACTGAATAGCATACTATCATAAAGAAGTGTTCTATACTACAGAGGGTGAATACTGTACTCTCTCCTCTCTCAGCGTGCCTCTTCTCTTTATAAACCAGCACAGAGCTGTATTACTTTCCATATGAATATGCAGCATGTGTCTGTGTGAATGGGTATCAGGGCAGCAGTCAGACCTCCTGGCCGTGAGCCAGCGTGGGACAGTAGGTGTCCCTGTGCCAGCTGGCAGGCCTCTCCGCCCATCTGTGGAGGAGCAGTGATGTCAGCTAGCACTCCGCTCAGCCCGGACCAGATTTTCAGAGGGAACCTCCAGCTGGACCAGACAGATCTTAACATGCGACTGCAGGGCAAGACGGTCAGCATTTATATTAGCTGCACTGGGATAATGTGTTACAATGTGTTATGTAATCAGATTACTGTTTTGAAGAGAAAAGTAAAGTAACTTTAATTTTGGAACATGCAACTTAATAAAATTACACCCCATATGGCATATCATTTCTTCTGCCCACTGACATGGTTTAAAGCTACTGTTATCCAATTTTCTGTCCTTCAAACTTCTTAAAATGAACATTTGTAGATCAGGGAAATCTAAATATTCTCATGGGCCCCTGAAACCCGCTATATCAAGCTCAATTTTGGAATCTCTGTATTTATAAAACCTTTTGTAAGGCCCTGTTGGTGTGATGTTCATTTCATGTGTGAGATCATGCTTTTCTGAAGCTTGGTATCAGAAAACTGCTTGTTCATGAAAAATGATCAAATCAAAATGAACCACTTAACTATTTTACAGCTTGTAAAAATAATGTTTTACACTTTCTAGTAAGAAATAAAACTGAGTTTGTTCCAGTTTGCATGGATGCGATACTGACGCAGGAACCGGACAATAATGAGTCGGCGTTCTGACGTGAACAAGGAAGCGCTACACTGAGTTCACTATATATGACAACGATCAGCCTTTTTAATTTGAGCCAGAGCACAAAATTAGTGAGGATGAAAACATTGAAGGCATTGCAATGTCTCTGTGGCTATTCAAACTACTGTTGTATGACTGACGAGTAAAAATCATCTGATATGTCACCTGAATGCATTACACACAGTTAAACGTACTGAGAAGATGCTATTACAGATACAGTGGGTACGGAAAGTATTCAGATCCCCTTAAATTTCTCACTCTTTATTATATTGCAGCCATTTGCTAAAATCATTTAAGTTTTTTTTTCCTCATTAATGTACACACAGCACCCCATATTGACAGAAAGAAAATTAATTGGCAGATTTATTAAAAAAGAAAAACTGAAATATCACATGGTCCTAAGTATTCAGACCCTTTGCTCAGTATTTAGTAGAAGCACCCTTTTGATCTAATACAGCCATGAGTCTTTTTGGGAAAGATGCAACAAGTTTTTCACACCTGGATTTGGGGATCCTCTGTCATTCCTCCTTGCAGATCCTCTCCAGTTCTGTCAGGTTGGATGGTAAACGTTGGTGGACAGCCATTTTAGCCATTCAAGAACAGTCACGGAGTTGTTGTCTAGCCACTCCATTATTTTAGCTGTGTGCTTAGGGTCATTGTCTTGTTGGAAGGTAAACCTTCGGCCCAGTCTGAGGTCCTGAGCACTCTGGAGAAGGTTTTCGTCCAGGATATCCCTGTACTTGGCCGCATTCATCTTTCCCTCGATTGCAACCAGTCGTCCTGTCCCTGCAGCTGAAAAACACCCCCACAGCATGATGCTGCCACCACCATGCTTCACTGTTGGGACTGTATTGGACAGGTGATGAGCAGTGCCTGCTTTTCTCCACACATACCGCTTAGAATTAAGGCCAAAAAGTTCTATCTTGGTCTCATCAGACCAGAGAATCTTATTTCTCACCATCTTGGCAAACTCCATGCAGGCTTTCATGTGTCTTGCACTGAGGAGAGGCTTCCGTCGGGCCACTCTGCCATAAAGCCCTGACTGGTGGAGGGCTGCAGTGATGGTTGACTTTCTACAACTTTCTCCCATCTCCTGACTGCATCTCTGGAGCTCAGCCACAGTGATCTTTGGGTTCTTCTTTACTTCTCTCCCCAAGGCTCTTCTCCCCCAATAGCTCAGTTTGGCCGGATGGTCAGCTCTAGGAAGGGTTCTGGTCATCCCAAACGTCTTCCATTTAAGGATTATGGAGGCCACTGTGCTCTTAGGAACCTTAAGTGCAGCAGAAATGTTTTTGTAGCCTTGGCCAGATCTGTGCCTTGCCACAATTCTGTCTCTGAGCTCTTCAGGCAGTTCCTTTGACCTCATGATTCTCATTTGCTCTGACATGCACTGTGGGCTGTAAGGTCTTATATAGACAGGTGTGTGGCTTTCCTAATCAAGTCCAATCAGTATAATCAAACACAGCTGGACTCAAATGAAGGTGTCTCAAGGATGATCAGAAGAAATGGACAGCACCTGAGTTAAACATATGAGTGTCACAGCAAAGGGTCTGAATACTTAGGACCATGTGATATTTCAGTTTTTCTTTTTTAATAAATCTGCAAAAATGTCAACAATTCTGTGTTTTTCTGTCAAAATGGGGTTCTGTGTGTACATTAATGAGGAAAAAATGAACTTAAATGATTTTAGAAAATGGCTGCAATATAACAAAGAGTGAAAAATGTAAGGGGGTCTGAATACTTTCCGTACCCACTGTATATCATGCATCAGCGCACACGAGCTTCGAGGCAGTCTGTTATAGGCTGCCCTTGTCAGTCTTCATGACAGGTACGGCATTTGGTTTAAGCCTACACTTATATCTGTTGCAAACTGTAGTCTTTCAGCTGTGTTCTACTAAAAGCCTCAAAGGCATCAAGACTAAAGTGGAGAGAACAAAGCCACGGGTCTTAAATTTTATTCGTCCACATTCTTCACAACTTCTCATTCTTTTCTACTCTTATTGCTAGTAAAGCAGTGAAGACTAAATTACAACCAATTATAAGCCGAACAATGTGGCATTGTATATTATATATCGAGTTGTGTTGAAGTAAAAATAGAAACAGGGTAGCGTCAGGAGATCACCGAGTGCAACCATTTGTCATCATCGACGTAGAATGCACTGTGCACCTAAACAAAATGGCCACTTTTACAAGATGCAATATAAGTCTCTGATGTCCCGAGAGTATGTGAAGTTTTAGCTCAAAATATCACAGATAATGTTTAAAGCATGTTTAAAGCATGTTAAATTTGTCACTTTTTGAGGGTGAGCAAAAACGCTCTGTTTTTGTGGGTGTCCCTTTAAATGCAAATGAGCTGCTGCTCCCAAGAAGAGGGCGGAGCTTCAAGAGCGGCGATTACCCACTGAAAATGTTAGAAACTGTTCAGCCTTTTATGTTCAAACCGAAGTCAGACGATGGAGAGAGTCAAGAAGAAGTGACAACATGTAGAATGCAACAGGACGTTTCTGAATGGTTAGAGGATAAATTTATGTAGCTGATTTGATCTTAACGTCACTGTTTAGCATATTCTGTCATGATAATCTATAAATCGCTCATGTGGGAAATGTTGCAAGATGCCTACAGAGCCAGAGAATATGCTGCATGAAGACAGAACAGATATAGTTTAGTTTAATTCCGGTTATAACTTATGTTGTCATCTTGCTTTTATGACATGCTATTGTGACGTACTGTATTGCAACAACATGGCCCCGCCCCCGAGAACACGCAACAAAGGTTTATGTAAATGTTAGGGTTGTAGTCCTTAAACAGAAAATATCTCCCTTTGCACTGAACTTTCAGCGCTGGAACTTTGCAGATGTTGTTTATGCTCAAACAGCAACACTAACTAAAGTTAAAAAAGTGAAATCATAATCAACCACCCCTTTACATTATGTAAATCTTTCATGGTTTTTCTAATACATATTTCAGTAAGAGACATCATTTACGTTATATTAAGTCATACAAGTCTTAATACCCGGGGTTACCTTTACACAAGTTCACTGAGTCCATGCAGCTCCGCTGGACAAAGACATGAAACACCCTACAGATCATTAAGCATTTACGGCCTGTTATTAGAACAGTTATAGTACATGTGTGATTTTGTTATATCCACAAGTCTATTGATCCCACAACAGCCATTTTTCAGCCTGTTTTGCCATACCAGGTCGTACACATAAAACATTTTTAGTGTGTGCACAGAAAAGAAGCTTGCCTGAGGTGCTGAAATCCACAAACACATCGACACACGCACAAAGTATTGTCTTTGGCAGCCTTATCGGTCCGTGTGTGTTTGTATGTGCATCTGCCCTTGGATGTGGATGTGATGTGTATGTGGGATGTGTTTGTGTACGCATGTGTGTGTGGCTGAGGTGTTTACCGGCTCTTTAAAAGCGGCAGTGGGCGCAGGCAGATTAATAAACAGAAGGTAATGGCAGAAGGAGTCTATATTTATTTTTTATCTTAAATGGTGCTTGTTTGTCAGGCTGGCTGAATATTGAGTGTGAAATTGCGATCAGGGGCGACACATGCCAGTGCTCAGCCTTATCTCTGAGCTGCAGGCGGACGCAGCTGCCTTATCGCCCCTCCGCAGGAACGCCACCTCTCTCGGTCGCTCTCCAAACCGCCACATTCCCTTTGTATCGGCCTGGAGAAGCCTGTTTACCTTTCAGTGGCTTGATATTCCTATTAGAGCTGCTCCTATTTACTCGTTTCCTTTATGCCGTGTGCAGTCTCTCATCTTTTCCTCTTTCTTTTTTTCTTTCTCGCTCACTCCTTCTTGTTCTTCCTCCTTCGACCTCCTAACACACCACTGGGTGGCTTGTTTGGTTTCGTCTCTCTGAAGAGACCCCATTGCAGCCTTTCATATTCCTCCTGTCTGTCTGTCTGTCTCTGTTTGATGGCTGAACACACGGCATTATGACTTCAGGAACGTTGTTTCGTGTCAGCCTTTGATAATATTCAAGCAAACCAAAAATTGACATCGTCTCTCATTGTTCGACATTGTTGTTCCTCGTCAAACTGTCAAGTTTAGGGAATATGTGTCAGACACCATGGGTTTGATTTATTTTAACCCTTAAATGCATGGATGGCTCGCCAATTATTATTACATATTGGGGTCTTTAGTGACCCGGATCTATATCTAAAACTGCCGCAATAGCATAAAACCCTCCTGATCTTTTAATTACAATTAAAAAATAACTTTCGGAACTTGGAAGGGCTAAATTTGCGCAGATGTTTTTTTTTTACCATCATCACTGTCAGCGTTTGAGCTAATTTCCCCTGTACATTCAGCATCTGCCTCATATTCGCGATTTCAAACATACCTATCGTTTAGCACTGAGTTTAGCTGTTGATACTTGTGCATTATTTTGTTTTCTGCCTGCAGTAATTATGAGTGAAACATCACATCATCATTGTGTATCAGACATCGCCACCTTGAGGGATAAAGGTGAGTTGCACTTATTGAGTCATTAGAGATTCAATTGTTGCTCAGAAAAAAATATACTTACACTATTACATACCTCGGGTCAATAGTGACCCTATACACTTTTACAAACAATATTGAATGATATTGAAAAATAGTGAATGACATAAAGACCCAAGGAGTTAATAAATGTTAAATGGGTAGGAATAAATTATCCATTAAACATATTTGTATCCTCAATGTGATCAGAAATAGTGAAGTTTGAGGAGTACAAAGTTAGTGTAGGGATCCGGGACGCATTCGGTGTCACAACATTCTGCACTGAAAGAAATATATTTTGGACCTTAAAAAAAAGAAAAATCTAATTTTTATTAAACTCTATTATTAAAAATAATAATAATAATAATAATAATAATTATTATATATATATATATATATATATATATATATATATATATATATATATATATATATATATATATATAAAAAAATTTTATGTAAATATATTTAATTATACATTTTGATTTGATATTAATCAAAAATATTAATTTTTCCAAACAAGTAAAAAGATTATTCATTATAAAGACCATACCATACTTAACCAATATATTTTTTTTTAGACATAAGCCAAACTGTTACTTAATGTTTTAAGTATTTATCATCTTGTGTGTGTACCGAATACAGTTTGCCAACAGTTTAGTTCAGTTTATTGTGTGGATTTAATATGAATCTGGTTGTCATAGAATATAATGAAAATCCTGTTCTACTTTAATAATAATCAGCTTTATTTATAATAGGAATGATAAATAAAATTTCAAAAGTAAAATGTCCAGACCTAATGCAAAAATGCTCTTAATAGTCATGAAAAATATTAATGGTTTAAAAAAATAAATATATATATTGAGCTCAAATGTAACTCAACATGTTATATTTTATATGTGAATGTAATAAAAAAAAGTGAAATTCAAGTGATTTCTGCTCACAAAGCACAAAAATCAAACTGCATTGCAGCACCTGAGCTGAGCTGGTCAGAATTAATCGCCTAAAACTGACTGTGTGACCAAATGCTCGTTTAGTTGATTAGTGAAAATATGCAGTAGTGAAAGTCCTAATTCAGAGGAAAGAAAAAAACAGATATGCTATCAGGGGGGTGCAGGGATATGAGAGTCAGTCGAATAAAGGCTGGATTGTGTGATGTTTTGGGGGAAGAGGGACTCTGGATGTCTGAGGTGTTCAGGAGGGCTTTGCTTTTTTCATGTGTGTATCTGGGCTCTCTGGAGACCGAATAGGACACACACCGCCCCAGGACCAGCAACACAAACCCCGCTTTTACAGCCTCTCTGTGGCCATGGATCACAGATTTCTGCAGGCCTTTGTGCAAACAGAGAGAGAGAGAGAGTAAAGAAACACGCAGAGGTTACAGGGGGAGAGAACTCGTGTAGCAATGAAAAGGAAAAGATTCCACTGGCAATTCTACATAGAGACCGTTATGCATCACACATCAGAAGCACATGCAGTGACGATGACTTCAACTGCATATGTAAATCTGCAGTTTATTACCAAATACAGTTAAACTCAAAAATGAAAGTTCTGTCATTATTTACTCGCGCTCGTGTCGCTCCAAACCTGTATGAGATTCCTTTTTTCTGTGGAAAAGAAGAGATTTTGAAGAATGTTGGCAACTTGATTTCCATTGTATGGACAAAAATTTGGCCACCAACATCCTTCAAAATATTCTTCAAAATTTGTGTTCAGAAGAAGAAAGAAATGCATACAGGTTTGGAGCGACATGAGTGTGAGTTCATGACAGAATTTTCATTTCTGAGTGGACTATACCTTTGAGCTAATAAACCATATTATTTTAAGAATTAATATTAATAATTATAATAATAATTAATATTATTACTGCAAGTTATGAGATTTATCATTATATTATTGCCACCATTTTTTAAAAAAAACAAAAAGTCTTCAAAAAACGATACGGAAGAGGATTAGGTCCAAGCAATAAAAAAATAAAAATAAAAACCACCTCAAGATTAAAGTCATTATAATGTGAAAAAGGTCGAAATAAAATGTTGAGAATAAATTAATTAAATTTTGAGAATAAAGTCTTGTGTTTCGAGAAAAAACGTGTTGAATTTTGAGTAAAAAGGTTGAAATAAAATGTCGAGAACAAACTCATTAAATTCAAGAAAAATCTCAAAATAAAATGTCAAGAATAAACTCATAAAATTTTAAGAATAAAGTAGGTTTCGTGAAAAAACTTGTTAAATTTTGTGGAAAAAAAGTTTAAATAAAATGTTGAGAATAAACATTACATTTCGAGAAGAAAGTCGCTGTGTTTCAAGAAAAAAAAAATCGCTAAATTTTGAGGAAAACATTTGAAATAAACTCATTAAATTGTTTTTGTTTAAAATGATAAAAGTTTCATTTCTGTCACTTCAAAGCTTATATTTTCAGGCAAAATAAATAATAAAAAAACACACTCTTAAAAATATTAAATATTTAATAAATAATAAAGATTTCAATTTTTTTTTTTTTTTTTTGCAGGTATGCCATTTAAGAAGCAAATAACCTTTCAGTGAACCATTCTTAAAAGAACCATTATTTTCTTAATCTGAAGAACCTTTTTTCCACTATAAAGAACGTTTTGTGCAATGGAAAGGTTCCATGAATGTTAAAAGTTCTTCATGGAACCATCGATGCCAATAAAGAGCTCATATTTTTAAGAGTGTAGAACTGATATTTTGAAGCGAATATTGTGTTGATACCACATTGATCTTTTCACCCCTGCATGTGCGTGAACGTGATTTCAGCAAGTTCTTTCTAAAGTGACCTCAGATCGAAGCAGTGGTGAAGGATTTGTGCAGTGTTTGTGTATTGAGACAGTGATGGCATGTCAGTAGAGTGTGTGAGCGCTCTGTGCCCTATCTGTTTGTGTGAAGGGTACTCAGATTCCTCTGGCACTGGGCCTGGTTGGCTGCGGTCTGACTGGCTGTTGTTTTTATCAGGCTTCTTCACACCAGGCTTGACTCGGGGCACACAGCCCATGGATATGTGAAACAAACACAGCCTGTGCTTAGCAACACTGAGCAGCGTGGCTGGAAGGAGCCTGATAACCAAACAGCCAGAAGAGGGGCTGGTGGATCTCTCGAACTGCCTCACAGACAGGGCCACGGGGCAGGAGGTGGTCAGCTCAAGAGGACATGCCTACGCCTTTCACATATGACAAAAGCACTCTCAAAACATGCTGTTTTCTGTATGAGAGGGTAGGGGCCTTTTGTAGAGAAGGAGGGGTCATGCCATTTTAAAAGTTCATTATTATAGTTATTGGGTGTAATAGAATAGTTGAACATGCTTTAGTATTTCACATACTGTACATTATTGCAGCACTTCTGTTCCCAGTCTGTCTGAAAAGCCCCTCCCCCAAAAGCCCAGAGTGCTCTGATTGGATAGCTGACTCTGTGAGTTGTGATTGGCCAAAAACCTCAAGCAAGTGTCGGAAATGTAATGTTGCTTACTATAAATTCCAAGCCTTCTAAAGCAACTGTAAACACGAACAGTTAATAATTTTGTTGGTTTTACTGCATCAGTTTGAACTGGATTCAGATTTTTAACACTACTATTCACTGAAGCCTTGTTTTCTCTCTTTGCAAATGCCTTTGGGCGGCATTATGCTAATATTTGACATTGTGACATAGACATTTGCGAAAGAAATTTCTCGACTTCGAACAAGGCGTTTTAGGCAAGTGTAGAGCAGATATATCACTCACTAAAGGAGAAGGAAAACATTAAAAAGCAACATGTGACACCTTTAAAAAAAATTAGATAAGAAAATATTTGACATTTAAAAAATAAAACCAAACAAATTAACCAATAATAGCCTCAGAAAAGATATAAATAAAACACACACTATTTTTCACATAGAAATGATGTCAAAACACCTGCAGTACTTAAAGCAGATTTTTTGACTATATTTAAAGCAATGCCAAAAATAATGTTGTATATTTTAGTTTGATAATGTTTTTTAGGGGATTTTATGGTACTAATATATATATATATATATATATATATATATATATATATATGGAATAGTTCCCATTTATTACCTGTTAACCACTTTTTGAGCACTCACAAAATGAAATGTCCCACATAAACTTGTCAATCTTCAATGCTTTGAAGCACAGAAGGAAGTTTGGTTTCTTTTTAAGGAAGACAGATAATTGCTGAAGTGAAAACAGTTAAAAAAGTGAAACAAAAAAAAAAAAAATGTTATTTAAGTATATTATTGTAAAAGATACGCAAAATTATCATTTTTTAATTTTATGTGAAATATATATTTTCCAAAACATGTTTTACTTTAAAACAAAGCCATACATTTAAACAAGTTGTACTCCACATTTGAGGTTGATATCTCAAAAAATGAGCTTTCAGTCAGATTTATTTTGGGTGCAGTACCGAACACTTCCACTAGATGAAATTCGTCTCCCATTCATTTCCAATGCACTCATTTCTGACTGCAAATTTCCAATCATGTACATTTTTTTGTTGTTGTTGTTGTTCGTTCACACGGCAAGTGCCAAAACCTTTACCTTTACGATGAAGTAAAAAGTTTTTGACCGAATAGGGTTAAATAGCACCTAAATATAAAAATGCTCGGACACATTATTATTAATAAAGTACTGAATTTTCATATCTTCTGTCATTTTTGCTTATCAATTAACTTTGTCAGGATTTTGAAGTATTTTAGCTATAATTTAAAAACATTTACACAGTCATTGTGCCATTAAAACTGGTGCCGCTGGGCATGTGCCCATGTGCTTTATCCAGTCATTTAGAAAACCCTTTGCAGACTTTTTCACCACCTGACACGAATAATTCATTAATTCAGTCATAAATACATTTTTGTAATGACATAAAGGTTAGTTTCTGCCCCTGTACTCTCTCTCAGGGCCTTGTTAGAAGATGGCCTCATTGCCATGTTAATAATCTCTGGTGAACATATCTATTTTACTCTATCCCATGCAAACACCTACTCGTTTTTCTACAACAAAATGCGAAAGCCCACTCACAAATCAATTTTCATAAAATGCCTTCATTTTCTATTTCAGTATTGATTGTAGTTATGAGACTGGATGCAAAGTCAAGCTAAATGAGGAATATAATTGATTTTATTGCACCCATGGGCCGGAAGGAACCAGTTTAGGCAAACGAGATCGAACCAGAAGAGACTCCCTGACCTGAAAACCTTTTAATGAGGCAACAATAAAAAAAATAGATGCACTCACTCCATGCACATCATTCTGCTGAGCTCAGAAGAACTGACAATTAATTAATCATATAAGACCAATCATTAGCATCAGCACATATGAGATTATTTAAACATCTAGCAATTATTACACATTCAAGAAACTAATATTGGTGCATTAATATACAGTGTTGTAGAATTCAGTCACAGTTATGCATTCATATAACAGCTAATTTACAATGGCTTTGAATGCGACTATCGTTTTTTAAAGCTACTGTATTTCAATATAAGTAATTAAACTATTTAATACATATAATCTGTATAAAGTCTTTTGTGGAAGTACATACATAAGACATCTTACTATTAATGTCATGCTAGTAATGGACAGTGATTGGGTTTTGTTGTTGTTGGTCTTGAAACGACATTCTTAGATTGAGTACGGCCAGAGAACATCAAAACTATATGTTGCTTTATTTAAAAAGCAATGACTATTAGTCTCTGTTAATTACATTAACATGTGCATGTGTGTTTGTGGTATTACTAGCTACCTAGCTATCAGTTAACTGCAATAGATTTGAGTTAAAGGTTCTGATTTTAATTGCTTTATGCCATTTAGTTACGTTTCGTCCATACAAAGTATTTGAGTGGATTTATAGTTTAAATGCGCAGTAAGCAATTTATGAAAACGCTGTTAAAATTTGAAATCACCAGAACAAACACGCCCCTACCCAAAATGATCACACCCCTTGATATTGATAGCTCCGCCCCCAAATTCATGAACATGCTTATGCAGCACAGGCACCTCCCCCATCATTAGTGGACTTGCTCTCTTACTGCTGATTGGCTACAAATGTGTTTTGGTGCTTGGTCCAATCAACCTTCAACAGCGTTTTTCAGAAATCACTCACTGCACCTTTAACATTATGAAATATTGTCTTTTTGTGAACTCAAATCATTTAAGTTTAACAACCAGCACTATAAGCACTGTGAACTTATTTCATTTGATGTTAGCAAACATCCTGACGCCGTCCACACTGCTGAGAGCAACGTTTAGATGAATATGTAAATATGTGCTGCACACTTTCCTCTCAATAACAAAATAAACACAACAAAAATGACAGCAGTGAGAAAATCTGATCATAGTGATGTGGATCCGTTTGCACCAGCTCTGCCATTCAGCTCCCCAGTCACGTCATATTTATTTATACAGCACTTTATACAATAGATTGCTTTAAATCAAGCAGCTTTACAGTATTAAACTTGAAAAACAGTGTGTAACACAGTTCATAAATGGGAAGAAGGAGGCGGGAACCGGCGAACATTCAACGTAACTTTAATTCAAAAATAAACAAAGAACAAAACGAAAGTAATGCCGGCAGACCCTCGCGGACGTCTGCCGGCCACACAAACATAACAAAACCATAACATAAAGTCCAGGCCTGGTCCTCTCTCGTTCTTCACTGTAGTCGCTCCTCCTTTTATGCCTCCGGAGCTCTTCCGTGAGAGACTCGAGGCCGGCACGCCTCGCGCCGTTCCCTCACGGCTCTCGCCCGCCCTGCTCGTCACACAGTGTTAGAGTTTCTATTATTTAGAATTACAACTTCAGTTTCTACTATAAAGCAGCTCTCTAGTGTTTTCATGTTTTTATTCACGGATGTCTGAACTCGATGGACTGATCAGAAGAAATGAACCAGAGGAAATTTACTTGTCAAGGAAGGCGGAGCCTCAGAGCCACACCCACCTATTACATCATCGCCACAGACCATTGGTAGTTCAAAGGTGTTTACCAGCCATAGCAAACTTTTCCGGAAAGTTTACATCAAGGAAAAAAATCTGGCCAAAATGAAGTTCGTTTGGTGTTTGTTACAGGAGTCTCATGAACTTTCCAGTCTGGTAAACACCTTCACTTTCAACCACAATTTTAGGTAAAAAAAGGCTTTTAAAGGGGACCTATAATGCCCCTTTTCACAAGATGTAATATAAGTCTCTGGTGTCTCCAGAATGTGTCTGTGAAGTTTTAGCCCAAAATCCCCCACAGATCATTTATTATAGCTTGTCAAATTTGCCCTTATTTGGGTGTGAGCAAAAACACGCCGTTTTTGTGTGTGTCCCTTTAAATGCAAATGAGCTGCTGCTCCCCGCCCCCTTTCCAGAAGAGGGCGGAGCTTTAACAGCTGGTGCTTTGGTTGTTGAACAACAACATAGCTGGAGAATCAAAATGAGGATTGTCAGTAACGGTGTCAAAGAATATACATTAACAAGAAGTGAAACTCAATAGAACCATCCATTGCAGCACCGGCGCCCAGCAGCAGCCCTGCGTTTCAGCCATTTTGGCGTGAAAGCGACTCGTCGGTCCATTAGAAATTTGCCGATTTTGGGTGCGTAAGATGTGAAGGATTCATTGGTCCAGTTGGCATTTTCACCCCATAATGGCGGCCACGCTACCGGAGTGCCATCTAGTGGCTGTTACCCAAAAAGGATAAGAGTTTCGCCTCTTGGGTTCTGAGCTCTTTGACAGTGTTCAGCCTTACATTGTTCAAACCGGAGTCGACACTGATGGAGAGACTCAGGAAGAAGTTACAACTTTTAGACGTTTCTGAATGGTTAGTGGATAAATTGATGTAGTTGCTGTGGAGTTGATTGAACTCATCCACTAGCATGTGCCGTCATGTTCATCTTTTGTGTTGAATTGACCCTCGTTTGTGAAGCAGTCCGGCGTAAAATGACGGCATGACAACAACACTCTACTACAACAACTCTTCCTCTTCTCTAAAGCAGCCCAACATGGCCCCGCCCCCTTTGTTGTGTGTTCTTGGGGGCGGAGTTTATGTAAATTTTAGGGTTTATGATGTCACCAACCCAGGAAGAAGCTCGTTGTAGTCTCTACCAGCCGTTTGTTGCAGCAATTTCTCTAAAAGAAAATATCACGCTTTGAATTGAACTTTGAGCGTCATAACTTTGCAGATGTTGTTTATGATCAAACGGCAACATTACACACTAACTAAAGTTAAAAAAGTGAAATCATAATCAACCACCCCTTTAAGATCATGAGAAAAATATATACAGTCAAGTGTGTCCAAACTTTGAGCTCATCGTATAACATAATAAGGGTTAATCCGTTTGTAAAAACTAAAGTAAGACCCTTTTTTCTCTCTTGGTGGGCTGTCATCATTCCATGGCACTATGGATGGCACACAGCTGCGAGAAACCTCTCAGCGGGGACACATCGTTTCCATCTGTCCTCTACCCAGGGTGGCGTCTATCTAGAGCAGCGCAGCGGCTGTGCACGCTCCCAGAAAGAAGGGGGTGAGTGTATGGAAGAACAGAAAGGAACCACATCATGCACCTGTTCCAAATTTTCCAACTCTCACAATTTGTCATGGTCATTTTGTGCCGCTAAAGGAATTTTACTCACCTGCACCTGGTTTAAATGGAATCGCTCTTAGGAGGGGGACACCAGCAGAATTTGTAACGAAAATCTCCCGCCGCTATATGGAAATGTGAATGACACCTGTTAACTGCATTTTGGCTGAGGGAATGCACACATCTCGACATCTGCTTGAATATCGGCAGATGAGATGATAGATGTTTTGCTACGCTCGCAGAATAGCGTATGGACATCATCCAAGAATATTATCAACACTGAGTGAAAGTGTGTGTTCTGTGAATGGCTGTTTGGGAGTTTGTGTATGTCAGACGACGCACTCAATTTAGCAGGTGTGCTTCGACAGACTTGAATTTGCGCCAAGCCGGCGATGAAAAAGCACGAGAGAAAGAGACAGAGCGACAGAGATGGAGAGGCTGTGCATCTGCGTGAGGTGCTGACAGATGGGGACGGTTTAACTTCTAGAGTTCGGTTAAGATCCCGAGCTTCCCTGGGCTTGTCTGTGCCAAGCAGGTGCACACAAAAATACCAGAGAGAAAGAACAATTTCAGCTGCTTTTTTTTTCAGTGGTTGTTAAGGAGTCATTCATAAAAGCTACTTTCCAGTTGAGAGCCTGCCAAGGCCAAGAGTGTTGGTATTCTTTAATGGACACTCCATTTCTTAGCCATAAGAATGGCTATATACCTAAACAGATGCACTCAGAGGAAAGACGAACCCTTTTATCAGGGAAACATGGCAATTACCTTGACCTGCTGTCTATCTTTCTCTATCCATTTCTGTAATTGTATGGCACACCTTGGATGAAGAGCAGCTCATTTTTGGCATCAAGTCTGGTCCACACTGCAGCTTAATCTCAGCAAGACCAACCCATTTAGTCATGACCGCCATGTAAAGTGACAAACTACAGTTTGCTTTTTACATGATATTTATGGGTGGGTAAATATGAAATATTTACCTACTCAGCCCAGCTGTCAAGTCATCATAGGTTAGGTAAGTCACAATGGCAAAGTTTTTCCGATGATATATGTCACCAACTGTCATGCATTATGCCTACATTTAAGTGAAAATGAATGTCAAGTAATGGAGCTTGTTGTGCGTTTTGAAACCAGCGAAAGTTGCAGGATAGTACAATTTTCTTTGTCACATCACGCATCTGCAGCGCTTCTGTGAACGGAGAAAACTAGGCCTACCTACGTAACACATATAAAATAAAATGGAATATTTAGGCCTATAGGCGCAAAATATTTCACTTAAATAATGAGGTCTACAGATTAACAAAACGAAAGTGGTTATCGTGGCGCACTCCAAGATCTAGAAAAGGAAACAGACTTTCTGCTTGTTTTCGTTATTTGAGTGTCTTTTGTAAATGTATGAATTATGTCTTGCTTTTACCTGTATAACCATAAATTACAGAGACAGTTTACTGGAAAACAAATCCAGTGATCGCGCCGGCACCACATTAATTCTCGCATTGCTTATTCGATATCGCAGCCTGTTAAATATTAAAATAAAATACAATCAACCAAACGTTACACTGCTCAATTAAATTCTGTAATACTATCTGCCGTTTACCAGCCGTGACCACAGCCTGACTGTGCTGTTATATGTGAAGGATGATGTTTTACGTTGATAATGCGAGTGAAGTAAAGCTCATATAATAAACAGTTTAGCATTCGTCTCGAAAATGAAAGGAAAAAAAGAAAATAGATATATGGAAAATAATCAGTCATACCCACTAGCAAACAGTGTAACATAAAATTACCTCAGGTATCCAGCACTAGTTTCGACAACATTGTCTTGCTTCCTTTGAAGTTGCAGTGAAAAAGACTAGGCGTTGTTTTTATTCCACTATATTGACTTCGTCAGCTAAATTCTCTGTTAGATTAGATCGATTACACCAGCTAGCATGCTGAGGACATCTGCTGGTGAAAGCCAGGCCAGCCAGTCAGGTTGGAGCTTGCTGTATTGAGAAAGCTGCCAGTTTTGTGTGCAATCTGCATTAGGCAATCTGTGAACCATAGCATCAGAGGCTGAGACAACTCAAGACAGCTGGTCCAATTCCAGAGAGTTCAGACAGTCCATCAGTCCTCTAACAGAATGATTATGATCCCTAAACCCTGGTCAAAATGTTTTGTAACATGGTAACTAATCTATTGCTGGTCTACCTAGACAGGACCAGTGAATGACCATGTAAAACCAACTACTGTACCATCAGAAGCTGGATTTACCTTGACTTCCTAGCAGAGCCTTCTTCTTTTAAAATATGCTCACTTCCCGCTAGCTCAACATGTGTGCTTATGGAAAACTGTGTTATTTTGTCATTGAGCTCAGCTGCTTGGTTAAAATCCTAATTAAGCTCTCCCCTGTGCTCTTGCTGTATCTATTTGCTGAGGAGAGCCTGTATGCCGCTGATAGGCGGATCTCTCTGACACGGCTGGTCTAGTGTGGTGCTGCAGAGGGCTGGAAGCAGCAGCCGCTGGCTGAGATAAGGGCAGGCTAGCCGCTTGCATAACGTTCCTCTCTATCCTGACCTTATCACCGGGAGCAAAGCAGGTCTGGGTCACGCCACATCCGCCATCACACCAGTGCAGAGGAAGACAGGGCCTCAGAGATTATAGAGAAATCATTATCTCCCTTTCTCCAAAAACACATTTAATACCTGACAACATCGGAGGACTGAGAGATACACTCACACTTATAAACACACCTGGACATATTTACTGTATATGCAGACTAATGTACGCATGCGTTCCACTGAAAATTTATTTTTGGATATCCTAACCCTTGCTGGAAAAGGCATAACATCTTTATAGATTTGTTTACTGTTAGTTGTGACAAGTAATTTTGTGTAATTCGCTGTGTATGTTGATGATAATGCAAGGGAGAGAGAGAGTTTATGGATAAGACTTTAATGTGCACTACTTGCACTATGTTTTATTCTGCTCTTACGGTGATTTTCTGGAGTGAAAACGGACGCTATTTAGTCCTATTTTGTTGCTGCTATGAGCTCTTGAAGCTCCGTCCTCTTCTTGAAAGGGGGCCGGGAGCAGCAGCTCAACAGTACATTTTTGCTCACCCCAAAAAAGTGGCAATTTTAACATCTATAAAAATGATATTTGGGATATTTCATGCTAAAATTTCACATACACACTCTGGGGACACCAGAGACTTATATTACATATTGTAAAAATGGGCATCTGATGTCCCCTTTAAGGTTAACTATGAGCTGCTCCAAGATATAAGCATTAGAAGAAATAAGCATTCAAAACATAGGGCCCTATAATACACCCGGCGCAATGCGACGCAGCGCAAGTGTGTTTGCTAGTTTGCGTCCGGCGCCGTTCGCATTTTCCCGTTCAGCGCCAAGTCCTTAAATTAGTAAATGCATTTGCTCCAATATGATTCTGATGACATCACCCTGCACTTCAGCTTCTCATCAGATTTTCTGTCCAATCAAATGCTCTCTAGAATCTAAAGCATCCCGCCCCCTACATTATAAATAGATGCTGAAGCTGCAGCTGAAATTGGTCACTTGCTCACACACTATAGTGCACTATATAGGGGATAGACAGTGATTCAGACAGTGTAAAAATGCTTTCCATTGAGGCAAATGAAGTCTGGTTTTACATTAGTGTCACAAGAACCGCCGCAGCTCCGGACCAGTTTAAATTCCGCACAGAATACTGTATTTTAATGCAATATAGAGGAGATTAGGAGGAAACTGAGGCTTTACCAAGTTCAACAGCTCCTTCCAAGCTGTGATATAAACAAATGCTATTGGCCATTTTAAAAAAGGGGAGGAGCTGTTTGAGGAACTGTCTTCCTGTTTCAGTGGAAATTACGTCAACACATTGAATAATGTGCCGCATTTCAAGGCACTTCAGTGGGCCTTTAAATAGGTTTTACATACAGAAGACTATTACATGCAGTCATCTGCGCGTTAGCATGGTAAAAGAGTGCAAGATGAGAGAAACAAACGTACGGCAGCACAGGTGCAAACACACATCTGGCCCATTCAGGTTCCAGCAGAGCAATAAACTGTGTTATTGTGATCTTTATAAACGACTCTTATATATAAGCCATAATGGTTCAAGTGAGTGTCATTGTACAGTGAGCACTATGTATTAGCCTTTATACCAATAAAAAAGAAAAATCACAGATGAGATCTCAGATTAATATTTCAATTGTTTCCTCTAGATGACAGTAAGATTAAATCACCTCCATATTTATCTACAGTCAAAACTCAGCTATCTCTCTATTGTCACATTATTATCAGGGCTTTACTTGATGCCAAGGACTATTATTTTGATAATACCCCCGAATCTTAGATTGTATTTTGCTTCTTTGTGCCTGTATTTTACATTACCTGTTCATGTCAACATAATATGTGTATCACCTGTTTCTAGTTTAGTTCCTCATTTTCCCATGTGTATATATATATATATCCTTCTGTAGCTTCATTTCTGAGTCAGATTGTGTCTCATTTTGAGTCTACTGTATGTTTTCCATTAGCAAGTTAAGCTGTAACTTTGATTATGTGTCTTATTTTCTTTCTGGATTCTTGTACCATTTAGATCCACTACGATTGTCTGCAGACTGATGCTCTCCATGTAACATAAATTCAAACATTTCAAGTGATACCATACCATTAGCAGTGTTTTAAAAATACAAACAAATGAGACACTTTGTGACAAATTGTCTCAGTTGAGTGTATTTTTATTTTTCCAAGACAAATTTAGCAGAAACATCAAAGTTGATATAGAAAGAGCAACCTCTGAGCATTACATTTTCCACTGTGTACACAAGAGGAAAGTCCCTAAAATATTTTGTGGTTATGGGGGACAAAAAATATGATATAGTTACGCCTCTGTTACAAAACTTCCACCTGTAACACATGGCCAAACTCCCGCACACACACTCTCATATCCACTCTGCTGGCCACCATCTGTGTGAGTTTGGCAGTGACAGCCGGTGCATCTGTGTGCACATCCCCTTTCACTTCTGTCCTCAGAGTAAGTGTGTGTGTGTGTGTGTGAGGAGGCCAGTGGGTCACAGCTGTACACAGGCTAATTTCTCAGTACCAGCATTACTGCAGTGGGCCGCAGGACTGCTGCTCTCCAGCCCTGAGGCTCTAATGTTCTCTTTCTCCATTATCTCTTTCTTAGAAAAAGGCAAGCTCTGTTACTATTGCTCATGCTTAGGATCTGAAACAAACCTGTAAAACTATGTACTAAACTTCACTGTTTAACGGACAAGAATGACACCTTAAATCCTGTGGGTTATTTAGGAGAGGCATGCTGCTACATTTCTAAGCTATCAGATTTGGAGTTGGAGTGAATTTACCTTGGCATAGTTGAATAACAAGAGTTCAGTACATGGAAATGACATACAGTGAGTCTCAAACTCCATTGTTTCCTCCTTCTTGTATAAATCTCATTTGTTTAAAAGACCTCCGAAGAACAGGCGAATCTCAACATAACACCGACTGTTACGTAACAGTCGGGGTGTACGCCCCAATATTTGCATATGCCAGCCCGTGTTCCCAACATTATGAAAGGCATTACACAAGGGCAGGACGTCTGGATCTGTGCGGAGCTGAATCATCAGACTAAGTAAGCAAGCAAGAACAACAGCAAAAAATGGCAGATGGAGCAATAATAACTGACATGATCCATGATATCATGATATTTTTAGTGATATTTGTAAATTGTCTTTCTTAATGTTTCGTTAGCATGTTGCTAATGTACTGTTAAATGTGGTTAAAGTTACCATCGTTTATTACTTTATTCACGGAGACAAGAGCCATCGCTATTTTCCTTTTTAAACATTTGCAGTCTGTATAATTCATAAACACAACTTCATTCTTTATAAATCTCTCCAACAGTGTAGCATTAGCCGTTAGCCACGGAGCACAGCCTCAAATTCATTCAGAATCAATGTAAACATCAAAATAAACACTGTACTTACGTGATTAGACATGCTGCATGACGAACACTTTGTAAAGATCCATTTTGAGGGTTATATTAACTGTTTGAACTTTTTTTATGTTGTTTAAGGCAAGCGTGAGCTCTTGGGGCGTGGAGCACCAGATTTAAAGGGCCACACACCCTGAATCGGCTCATTTCTAACTATGCCCCAAAATAGGCTGTTAAAAAAAATTAATTTAAAAAAATCTATGGGGTATTTTGAGCTGAAACTTCACATACACATTCAGGGGACACCTTAGACTTATATTACATCTTTAAAAAAAAGCTCTAGGGCACCTTTAAGGCCAAGACACACCAAGCCAATGGTCGTCAGCCAATGTTGGGCCGTCTGCCTAGTTTTTGCAGTGCGTTCCACACCTCAGCTCTAATCTGGCCCCCGTCAGTGACAGTTTGGTCAATTCAGCATGCTGGGCCCTGTTTACAACTGGTATTAAGATGAGTTTTGGTTGATCGGATCACAAGTGGATAACACTAAATACAGGTGTAAACAGGGTCTAAAAAGTTTTGAGCTTGTCCACTTTCAACCACTTCCAGAGGCAGTTGAAAACGCATTCGTTTTCGTAGCCAACCGCCTACTTTCCGCCTACTGACCTAACACATTAACATTATGGGAAGTGCTCTAGTCAGAGGGGATTTAAACTTTGTCGGCTGAAGACACAAATTTGGTTTGAAGATGAAAAATGTACCAAGCTTCTTTCGTCCATTATACGAAATTAACATTTTAACCACCCATAGACCAGACAAATCTGGACAAAAAGTGGACAAAAGAGACAGATTAAAACACCAGGTATAAACGAGAATGTGTCTCCCTCGTCTACTTGTGATACGATTGACCAAAACGCATCTTAATACCAGGTGTAAACAGAGCCTTGAAGTTATGAAATCAAGCAAAAAAGTCAAGATGCCGCAGAGAGAAGATTTTACACAATCTTACCTGAGGATATGAAAATATTTTCATAACAACAGCCGCCTGGAATGAAAAAAGTTATCAACGTGATTGATATTCAAAATGATACAACACAGTCGGCTTTAGTCGCTGCTGGTTCTTTGACGTCAGCTTGGTGGTGTTGTCAAAAGTATGGATTGCGATACCAAATTAAAAATATGACGATTCTTAAACACCTCTGATTGGCCTTTGTATTCACGTGGTCAACAGATATGTCTTCGATTACAATGATCAATGCTCGGGTCCGCTGATAGACGGCTGCTTTCAAACGCTCCCACTTTCAAAGCGCTCCCGTGTGTATCTGTGTATGCGCTCGAGAAAAGTGCCATTGTTGTCTATTTACAACATCACTGTAGCCAATCACAGACATATCTGATGCACAAAGCATCACATTTTTAAAATGTCTGTACCGACTTGGTATCGCAGTCAGTCCTTTTGACAACACTACAGCTTATTGTGTCA
This sequence comes from Chanodichthys erythropterus, assembly GCF_024489055.1. Classification (NCBI taxonomy): domain Eukaryota; kingdom Metazoa; phylum Chordata; class Actinopteri; order Cypriniformes; family Xenocyprididae; genus Chanodichthys; species Chanodichthys erythropterus. The sequence continues at coordinate 58,334,823 of NC_090231.1, forward strand.
TGGCCTTTGGCAAAAACCTGCTAAAAACCACTCATAACAACTCAGAAACCACATGTCAATGCCTGTGCAACTAGAGACAAAACCTTATTTTCTCCACAAAACGAACTTTTAAACTTATGCCAACTGCATAACAATGTAATAACATAAATATGTAAAGCATATGAGTCTGCAGACTTAATCAGAAGAACAACTCTGAATATTTAATACACTATGATGAAATGGGCAAGAAAAAATGTTGCAATATGCCTTCAGATTTAAGAAACACGCCTTCAGATGGGAGTTTTACAGAAATTCTCGCCCTTGAACCTGTCTGAACTTATGCGCAGACCAGGAGGTGTTCGAGAGGAAGTATGGGCACCACTGTCCGGTAGGAACGGGAAGAATGATCTGCCCACAGACACAGCTGGTTCCTGCCAGAGGAAGCCTGAATGTGAGCTATCAGCCGCTCCGCACTGTTTACTTTCGCCTGGGGAACCACCTGCTCACATGGGGACAGGACACACAGACATTTTGCCTAGCTGAGGACATACATAAACCTCATTTTTATATATAAAGATATTGAATATATACACTATCGCTGAAAAATATTACTACAATTATAGGAGTTCTTGGTTGTCCTCAAAGGGAGACTTTGTTAGATGTAACTCCATTCTAGTTAGTCAGGCATATGTAGATACATTGCTCAATTGGAGTACAGTCTCAGCCCACAGGCAGGCTGACCTCTCTGCCACCCAAACCACCCTTTCCTTTTGAGCTGTTACAAAGAGAGTGAAAGAGATAAAGACGGAGAGAGAGAGAGAGGCTGCGCTCACTACACGTTCCCTGCTGTGACAGAGAATATCACTGTTTGCCCAGAAGCCCATAAATATTGAAGAACGACACCGACATTGCTACCTAAGCTAGAGAGAGGAAAGAAAAAAGGTTTGCGGTCAGCATTTAAAAGGAGGAAAACTTTCCATGAGGGCTTGAGTCTTGCGACTGGTCTTCTCATCGGGTTGTGCGATAGTCCATGCCTGAAGACGTTTGCGCGGGTTACTGAACTGGACAACACGACAGACTACTTTGCTCTTCCCACAAAGCGAAACTAGCGGAGTATCCTGCGGGCCTTTGGAACTCTTGCGGATTTGAGGAGACTATGCATTGGGATGAGATGGCTGGGGAGATCCATGCAAAGAGACTTAATAGGTCTGGGACCAGGAGAGCATCTTCCGCCGTTCTCACTGCACCCAGAGTGCCGACAGTCATGCTGACCAGCCGTAGCATCGCCTTGGATAAACGAGCTCTTCATCAATTGGCCCTACCTGCTCGCATGTCCAACAGACTGTCCACAGGTGAGTGAAAGAAACACATTCTAGAGGCAGTGTGTGCAAAACACAAGCCTGGTTTCCATTTCAGATTTTCGCAAAACTTTTGCGATATTTTCTGAAAAAATATTTTCCATATTATGCGACTAAAACATTTTTTTCCTCTCTCGCATCAAAAAGTCAATTCCATTAATGACAAGGATTAAATTAAAGGCAAAGACCCATATACTTGGGAGTGGCCACATAAGAGGTGTTTCTGGGAGTTTATATATGATCATGTGACGGCACATGACCTGCACGGCAGGTACGTACAGCAGGTGACCTGCAAATGTGAAAACTGTTTCCATTGCAGTTATGCGAAATATTCCTTTTTCAAATTGCCTGAAAAACCACCTCATTGAGCGTAAAAACGTTTTTGTGCTATATGGGAGTTTTTGCGAAGTTGAAGCTGCAATTTCCATTTGCACAATTTGAAGGGTAATGGAAATGCAGCTACAGTTGATGAGAGTGGTCGTCATTCCAAAAAAATCATGGCGACGGATGTTGGTAGATTTTTGTATATCGCAGCCACCACACTCGCCATTATTTTTAATCGAAGGAGACGTAGGTGCGTTATCCAAGCATTAATGGCAAGGAAAGCCCCTTATACTTGGGAGCGGCCATGTATGAGGTGTTTCTGGGAGGTTTTATATATATATATATATATATAGAATGATCATGTGACTTTTACGTACACCAGGTGACCTTGCACCAGGTGTTCCATTGCAGTTTTGTGAAATATTCCTTTTTCAAATTGCCTGAAAAAACACTGTTTTTGTGCTATATGGGAGTTTTTTCCAAAGTTGCGAACTACTCTAGTGCTGCTGGGATGCAAAACATATTCTGGTGACCAGCTATGGTCTTTTCAGCTGGGCAGACAGAAACTTGTAGGTCTTGGTCTTTAACTTCTACCCTTTTTGACTTCTTTGTGCAGATATAACATGTAGGTGCACAGAAAATCATGTAACATGCCTCTGAAAAGAGTTGAAAATATCTGAGATCTGCAAAGCCACTTGAGCCCAATACAAGAATTTTAAGCCAAAGTGGCACTTTTTGATGGCCTTAGGGCAAAAATGGTTTTAGCTTGCGTTGAAAGGTAATATACAGCATTGCACATTACCTGCGGCGACGCTCGGCTCTTGGCAATAATGAGCTCTGCGCACGTTTCTCTGATAAGCCTAGTATAATTAGGCTTAGTCATAAACATCCCCTGTAATTCAGTGATAAAATGGCTGAGGCAGCGGGCTAAATGTCCCTAAGGCCAGCCCACAACTCGGCTACAAAGAAAGGACCTGGAGCTTGTAAACAGTGGCGCTTTGTCTACCTATCTAGGTGTGCGTGCACATATGAGAAGGGGCTGATGGGAGGTGTAGTCAACAGCTGGGTAATGAAGGGGCTTTTCATGTCGCGTGACAGCGGTGGAGCTTCTTGTGAGGCGGCAGATGTGGTGCGACTTGGGCAACAGCTGCGGCAAACGATAACCGCGGCGGTGGAGAGATGTCAGAGCGCTGGCTTTTCTCCCTGTGCCTTATCATCACATACACACCAGTCTGCAATGAAAAACAGCCACCCACCACACATGATGGGGGAGCCGAATTGAAACCCTGAAATTCTTAAAGAGAGGGAAAATTATCAAAACAAAGTATGGTTCTTTCCTATCACTGGCAGCAGAGAGCTTAGCTGCACTAATCCACAGCTATTTGAATATGTATGCTTGGATGATACGTCGGCCAGTGCTTTAGCATCTTAGCATAGCTGACAGTGCTGTATGTGTGTTAAGGGCTGGTGGAAATGAGGACGGAGGAATTATGCTGTCCTGGATGCTTTTCCAGCCGTAACAAAGACTAAATCAATAATGTGTTCAACTCCACTGATATTTGGTAATGCAGTGCTGTTCGAATGCTCATGGAGGTATTGTTTTAGGTGCACATGACTTACGACAGGTCAAAACATGATGATCTGTAGAAGAAAAAATCTGTTTCAGTGCTTACAAGACAGCATTGTAATGTGTCACATGTTGCACTTTTGACAAGACGGGTTGTTTTTTCCCCCATGGGTTAAAGGTTTGACATTCAATAAAAGCATTTCAGTCAAATATTATTAATGCAAAAAACTGTGCTTGATGTTAAGTTTTAGAGGGCTACTGGTATAAACTGTGTTTATGATCACTATGATATAGTGTTTTTCAATTTGCATACAAGTGATTGTAAAACATGTGTTTTAGGTGTGGGAATGGATATTTTGGATATGGTCATTGGGCTACATTTGGACTATTTTTGATTGGCCACTGGGCTAATTTTGTTACGCAGACCTGCCAATCCTGCAGACAACTCTAAGATTGAAGATCTTGGGAGCTACTACACTAAATGACCAATGGAGTTGACAGCAATGACGTTTATCAACTCCAACTTCAGTTTCATAGTCTTCAGTTGGAGAATTCCAACTTTAGATGTGTCTGGAGGTCACTTTGAGGTCAGAAGTGGGAAATTTTAACTTGAGTATTCCCATCTCTGACTTTGGATGCAGAAGTAGATATAATGTGATTCAGTTTCAAGGCTAATCCATAAGGTAGGAAGTATATTTATGCTTATGCCTTATAAGACCTTGTTTTGGCCAAAATATACGCCACTGAGCTCTGCTTGGTGAAAAGTTTCTCCCAAGATGGTGGACATGTTCAGCAAAATGCTGACTGAATTTCATTCAGTAATAAAAAGTATTGATAAAAAACAATTCAGCTGAATTAAAAACAAGCTATTTTACCCAATGTTTATGTATTTTTTATGCTTTTTTATTACATTAGCAACCCACTAACTGATGTTAAACGGTTAGTTCACCCAAAAATGAAAATTCAGTCATTAATTACTCATGTCGTTCTAAACTCGTAAGACTTTCATTCATCTTCGTAACAAAAATGAAGGTATTTTTTAATAAAATCTGAGAGCTTTCTGTCCCTCCATTGACAGTTTATGCAACTACCACTTTCAAGCCACAAAAAGGTAGTAAAGACTTCATTAAAGTACTCCATAGTGTTTTACCTTCAATGTTATGAAGCAACACGAGTGCTTCAGAAAACGAGATTGCCGTAAATATAGTTATTTTTATCTGTCATGCATACAGTATATGACTTTGACTGTTCATGAAAGCATTTTGATTATTATGTACGTTGTTTGTTTGCTTTTAGTAGATACTTATTTTATGCAATATATAAAAATGGTCCAAACTTCAAGAGGAAAACCCTGAACCCCCATAGAGTATCTTTTCTTGGGTGAATTCAGGTTGATTGGGACATTTTTCCCCAGTCATCTCAACGGCAAAATGTGTCCCAATCAACCTGAACTCACCCTTACATAGGTATCTAAATATAAAAACTATTAATACCCTAATAAAACATCTGATCTTACCTTTTAATATTCATATCCAATTTGGCTCAACTGATGAAATGTTTCCAGACGCCACTGCTTTGGCTCTCGAGACCCAATATCCTCATCTTTGATGACTATTTTGACTGTTCTTTAACAAAGCACTACTGATACCCATATGGAAATGCAAAAAAGTATTGTCCGGATCTCCTCTGGGAAGGAAATATAGAGAGTGGACCTCTTGAAACTTTAACTGAATAATTCCCATCATGTCCACACTTTATGGATTTAGTTTTAATTAATTAACTCCATTTTTTATTTTGTTTACATTTTATGAATTAAACATGTATCACTAGAAACATTTAAATCACTTAGAGTTCTACATAGAACGCCACTGAACCTTTTTCTTTCTAAGAGTGCCGTCACTGCTCGTCTCTGTGGAATTGTTTTATTGGTTTACCACATGATCACTTGCAAAAATAAATACCATGCTATTTGTTTATATCATGGAAAGATCATGATATTCTTTGACGTGTCCTTTGTTTAAATACCATGGGGTATTAATATGATAATTATACATGATATATAAGCTACCATGTGACACAATCCCTGTTCCAGGGTACCACTTCAGTTCTTTCTAGTAAGGAGTCTTCGCATGTCTATTTATGTGTGGATGTGTGGAGAAGGGAGGGAAAGATGAAGACAAAACAAGTAAGAAAAAGAGTAGACAGAAAAGCAGAGAACTGTTATTCTTCCTATTTCCTCTGCACCAGCTTTGCGGTCTCTATGAGGAACAGATGTTCACGACTCGATACTGTGCATCAACCCCCTCTGCTTGCTATCTTCAGTCGCAGCACTGCCAACTGCCTGAACACACAAACCCAAAGTCAGGGTTTAACTATCAACACGCGCACCTGCGAGGGCATGTCCATGCACAGATGTGCACACGCAAATGAAAACTCGCTCACAACATCTCACCAGTGAAGAGGTGAAAGGAAGAAAATTCACAAACGAGATCTCTGCATGAATGGGATCTCAATTGTTTCTCCTAGATAGCTAAATGGAGAAGAAATATAGACTTTCAGATTTTTCTCTTGATCAAAAGACCCCAGAGTTCAGATTTGCCAAAGATAGCAAAGTCTGCAAGCAAAAGTCAAAGATTTGAATAAGAATTGATAGAGACAGAGACTTGAAGTCATCAGGAAATGGCTAGGGCTCTGTTTAAATGTCACTTTCTCAATTTTAATCGATTCTCATTTTGATGAATCGATCTTTTAGTCTAGGCTGTTTTCAGTTGATGAATGAACAAAACTTTGTAGCGCCAAAGACTTTATATATAGAAAGACGGTGCACTCGCATCAGGGTTGCCAGGTTTTCACAACAAATCCCACCCAGTTGCTATTCAAAACTAGCCCATTCGTATCCCGCGTTCAGGGAAGTAAAATTCGCGTTTTTGGCGGGCTCCCCATGGTAAAATTAGCATTCCAGGGGCTAAATATCATGTTATTTGGGGTTGCTTCAACACTGACTCGTATTATTATGAATGTGAGAAAGTGCAACTCGCAATATGGCGGAATAAGTCCCGCCTTGTAAATAAGAGCCAACCGCCGATTGGTAAAGTCATTGTAGCTGCTGGTCCCTATAGAAACAGTCAGACGCGCTTCCTATAGAGACACGGGCTTAGGACTGCTCCAGCCTGAAAAATGGCATTTTTTGTCATGATTCGAGCATTTAGAAACAAAATGTATGAGACAAGTTGTTGTCAGATTTCATTGGTGATTTCAAATATGGAATTTAATCAAAAGATTGGTGAAAAACTTTGGAGAATTTGATGTTTCCCAATTCAAAGAGATGGGAGCTGCACTTACATGCCCGAGAGGCATTTCCAAGATTGAAATGACTTGTCTTAAAGGGATTTTGGTAGCGCTTCCCATCCAATAACCCACTTTGTGCATTGTAACTTTTGATACGTAAAGTCTCAGCTTTCGAATTCTTTTGATTTTGTTACAAAATTCAAACAATAAATGCCATTTTGGCATTCTTTAATGTGTGGTGACAGATCGCTGTAGCGCAGTTGAGCTGATCATCTCTTCCTCTTTACTACTTGTTACGGCACCAAATAAACATGAATGAACATCAGAAGGAATGTTGAAAGATACAGAACAACTTACTGAAATTAATCATGTCTCATGTAATTGCTCAGTGTTTAAACAGCAGAAAGATATCAATAAAACAGCTTGTGAACAATGCCACGTAATATTACATTTACCTCACACTCAAAAAAATAACTCTTTGAACGAACATAAAAAAATCATGGAAAGGATTTCCACATGATTAAGTTGCTTTATTTCAGCATTATGCAATTCTGTTATTCCAATTTAATGTACTTACATTGGGTCAACTTAATTTATTAAGGTTGATTGAGTCCTGGTTGGGTTTACTTGATTGAAACATGTTATGCCAATATGAAAACATCAAGTTAAGTCAAAGAGTAATCGTTTCAAGTCGATTTAACATGAATCAATCACATTTAAACCAGAAACCTGATACAATGGTGTTGAATCAAAATAAATTGTTTAAATAAACTGAACAGCATCAAAAAATCTTTTTTTTTTTTTTTTTTTTTTTGAGTGCAGAAAAGCCATTCATTGACCATAAACTCATTAGTTAGCGCGAAAAATTAACATTATGGAAGGTTTTGTTAAATATATGCACTATATTGCATATTCATTATATTTTTACTTAACCTGTTCATCAGTATTTGTATGTTTTAATAATAAAAAATTATGACAGCCACCATTTAAATGTTTATATTTAAAAACAAAAAGGGACTTTAGATTTTCAAGATTTTAGAAACACTGCATTACTTTCAACAGTAGCCTAAATCAATGCCTGAACAGATATTTTAATGGTTAGCATTATTTTCTCTGGCTTTGATCTGATGTTGAGTAAGCGAACTGAACTGAGGGCATTGAGTTACAGCACATGAAAGCGCACTGACCTTACTCTGCATTTGTGGGAGTCACACACTGGTAAAAGATACAAACTCAACATTTTAATCTATTAACTGTGAACCGAAGAGTGTAGGGTATAGTGGCTGTTTGTTTTGCTGAATGAGCCTGCTATTGCCAACAAGAAGTTCATGGTCACTGTTTTAATTATGTTCACTTAACCTTGCCTCCTTATTTTCAACCAATGATAAAGGGGTGAAATTCTGTCATCATTTAGTCATTCTCATGTTGACTTTTTTCTCTGGAACATAAAAGAGGATATTTAGAGACATGTTTCCATCCAAAGTTGCGAATTTAACTCATGCGGCAAATTGGAATATGGCATAAAACATTTGCAAATAAAGAAACGTTTCCATCCCGTGTGTTCAAGAGAACAAAACCATCACTTCCTAGAAAATTGGTGCAAAATAGCAGTAATAAAAATGGAACTTGATGGTTTTTCCTCCATCATAAATGAGTTGCGTCTCAAAGTGGAAGAAGAAACACAATAAACCAATCACATGATCACTTTGATACAGACATATCTGTTGAGCGCATGAACACAGTGGCCAATCAGAAGTGTTTAAGAATCCGCTCAAAATTCTAGGGGGAAATACCGGTATTGTTACTTTTTTTAAATTTCTAAATGAAGTCTGTACTTTTGACAACCCTACTGATGACAGACTTTGACTCAGAACTTTGGTTGCAGAACTACCAAACCAACATCTTAGATGCTGTGATGCAACTGGTCCGCTGGTTAGTCCAGTTATCCAATCGCATCCACTGCTGAAGTCACCTGAGGTTTTTTATCGTGCATCGAGGGATTTATATACAGTAAATTTGTTTCCAACGTAATTTATGCGCATGTCTTCTTATCGTATAAAAACTTTAACCGCCTCAATGTTTTTTTTTTGTGCATTTTTCCATCCAGCATTTTTTTTTTGGTGATATCCCAAAATGTGCATAAAAATAAGTGGCTGGAAACATAGCTAGTGATTAATGAAATTGAAGTCAATAAGCTCCAGTGTTTTGATTCCCAACCATTTCAAAGTATCCTCTTTGCAAGCTGTTAAAAATCTAAAATGCGCTACATGAAGTATCATCTTTTCATTTAGTCAGCGGTGGACCTGGTCATTGGCCAGCAATGTTTTATATCAAAAATCTGTTGCGCTATTCTGCATTACAAAACGCAGTTCATTATCTCTTCCACTTTCTTTCTCTCACTTCCTGTCCTGTCTCACATCCTCTCTTTGTCAGCATCAACCCTGTTGAGAAATGACAACTTCTTCATGCTCATACACACATTTCATCCTCGCATCTTCTTGTAATCTCTGTGGTTCAGAACAGCGATTGCAATGAAGAAACACGTTGGTGACACATCTGCTTCCGCACTGCGCCTCGCTCCTAAAAGTGGATGACTCCATTCCTTGTTGCACTGCCTGTGGCCACCTTCTCATTAGATAAAGTCCCTCTCTGAGCGGCTGTGCTTAAAATAACTTTCATTTACTGCAGTCTGTGAGGGTGACTCAACAGAGCCGCTGAATGCCGGAGCTTCAGTGGGAGAGGACAAAGGGAGAGGACAAAAGAGCTGTGTTTCTCCGGCAGCACCCTGTCTTATCTCTTTCCAGCACTCTGGATGGTGTCTGCAGCCACAGGAAAGGATTTATAATGTGCAAGTGAAAAAAAGATCTACCTTAACCGTGCTATCTCTTTCTTTTTTGCTCTATTTCTGCCTCCGCAGAGACTGTCATTTCCATACGGACACAATGAGCCCAATCAGACGCGAGCATCTCTTCCACTTCATCAGATGCAGAAAGAAAGACAGACAGACAAGGACATTCTTAATGCCATTAGGGTGAAGGTCAGTGTATGAAGGGTAGTGTCGGTATCGAGATAGCTGCTCATAATGGAGAGGTTTGAAACCGTTCTCGAAGTGATCACTCAGAGCGATGCTCTAGTCACATCAACAAAGACCTAAATGAGCTAGGAAGGAGGACCCGTCAGGCACTGACATTGACGGGCTGTCTACGAGCGCACCCCCATGAGAGCACGGCACTGTCAATCAAACTGCTGTCAGCACGATAAGAATCACACCTTTTGCTTTAGTCACAGTAACTCTAAAAGGCCAGAAACTCTACGTGCGTATGTTGCAATCGCATTAAGCAAATGTTGTAATCACAGTCCTGTTGTAGTCACTTCCTGTTGCGTTGCACTCTAAAAAATGCTGAGTTGAAAACTCATTTTGGCAACCCAGCGCTGGGTCGAAAAGGGACTTAAGGGGTTAAAATTTTGACCCAACATGTTGGCTGTTTGTTTAATATGTTTGTTTAAAAATGACTCTACTGCTGGGTTAAAACTATACAGAATAACTGCAGTAACAGCACAGGAAACAATGACATTCGAAAGGTAAAAATGCATTGGCAAGAACACAAAATACAAGCAAACCTAAAAGCACATTGTATGTAAGTGAAAAAAGGCAACTGGACAGTTATACACTCTAAATGCTGGGTTAAAAACAACCCAAGATGGGTTGAAAATGGACAAAAATGGGTTAAATGTTTGACCAATGTGCTGGGTAGTTTTATTTAACCCAACTATTGTTTAAAAATTACTATTTGGCTGTCATGTTTTGTCATGTGAAACCATCTTCAGTTTCACTGTCAGTTTTCTAGTTTGTTAATTTAGTTTCAGTCTGTCTTTTGTCTTAGCTTGTTTTATGTTGCACTGTGTTTGGAGTTGTTTTCATGGTTATTTTCCCTGATCATTGTTCATAGTACTCCATTAAACTTTATTGAATATATCTTCTTCGTCATGCATTGAATACTGCAAACCAGTCCGTGACAATGGCTGCCTTAAAATAAACCACAAATAGGTTGGAAATTAAAAATCAGACACATAATTACTAGAAGCAACAATAATAATCAAAAGGTGAACATTTATTAATTATTTATTGTTTGTTTTTCATTAAAAATTAATAAATGTTTTGGGTTCATTTTAAGCCAGCCATATACTAATTTTTATACAATAGTTGAGTTAAATAAAAACTACCCAGCAGGTTGGGTCAAACATTTAACCCAACTGCTGGGTTAAAACAACCCAGTCGCAGGGTTTGTCCATTTTCAACCCAACTTGGACTGTTTTAACCCAGTAGTTTTTAGAGTCTACAGCTTACATGGTTAAACAAAAAAATCGATTTTTAAAAGTTTAATGAATTTTGTAGAAGAAATACTAATAAATACTTTTTCTTCCACAAATGAAATAGTTCCTCTACAGCCAAAGCATCAGGCCTTGAGTGCTGAAAGCCTGTAATAAACACTGAACATCAGGAATAAACTGTTCTTTTTTACTCATTTCAGGCTTGTTCAGTTTCCGCTCACCAGTCATTGGTCGCCACACTCTAAAAAATGCTGGGTTAAAAGCAACCCAAGTTGGGTTAAATATGGACAAACCCAGTGATTGGGTTGTTTTAACTCAGCGGTTGGGTTAAATGTTTGTTGTAGTTTTATTTAACTCAACTATTGTTTAAAAATTACTATATGGCTGGCTTAAAATGAACCCAAAATAGGTTGGAAATTAAAAATCAAACACATAATTACTAGAGACAACAATAATAATCAAAAGGTGAACATTCATTAAAAAGCAATTTAATACATGTTTATTATTTAATTATTATTAATTAAACATATTAATAAATGTTATTTTCCAACCTATTTTGGGTTCATTTTAAGTGATCAATAAAGTAATTTTTAAACATTAGTTGAGTTAAATAAAACTACCCAGCAGGTTGGGTTAAAGATTCAACCCAACAGCTGGGTCAAAACAACCCAATCGCTGGGTTTGTCCATTTTTAACCCAACTTGGGTTTTTTTTTTCTTAACCCAGCGTTTTTTAGAGTGCACTCAAGTGATTCAAGCATTCCCATCCCAGCATCGTTGGGTTCCTGATTATGAATGATTATCAACCCCAATTCGGTCAAATCAACCCAGCTTCCTTACCCAACAATCTCGATCCAGAGTTTGCACTCTTTCAACCCACGTTTGGGTCAAATATTGACGAACCAAATTAAATTTTATTAAAGTATTTAAACCAACAGTTGGGTTTGTCCTTATTTGACCCAAGCGAGCAATGTCAACTTTGCCCCGCCCTCAAACACTGTAGTTGTATCGGAGACTGGAAGAGTTTGGTTCGTGTTGTTCATGTTGAGAAGGCGCTGTTTTTAGCGCTGCGAATCCACTTTGATGCACTTCCAAAGGATGAGATTGATACGGTAAATCCGTCATTACTGTTTGTATCACTGTGTATCAAGGTCCAGAGCTGAAATTCAGGTAATAGGCATTTTGTTTCAGACACGTGCTGTAAGCGATCGACCAATCACAACAGACTGGGCCGTCTGACCAATCAGAGCAGAGTAGCTCTCGGAAATGAAGGTTTTAGAGAGAATGAATCTTCGAACAAACCGTTTTCCGACTCTGAGGTGATATGCAATGTATATTAGGATAAAATGTATGTTTTTTCACCTTGGATGCATGTAAATCTAATGTAGGAGACTCTAAAACAAAATTAGGAATCTTTAAAATAGCATAAGAGGGGCACTTTAAAAGAAGTGCATAGAAGAGCAAGAAGTGTTGTCTGGGCATGAAACTGGGCATATGTACAGTATGATTTGTGCTTAACCTCATCCATTCTATTTAACCCCTTCTCTTAAGCTTTAGCTTCACAATAAGACAAAGGCATAGCAGGAGTGTGTAAGCAGCATGTGTGGCCATAGATGGACCTGACAGGGTAGGACAAGCAGGACTATAACTCCCCAGCAGGGAAGAAGGCCATAAACACTACATCAAGGCCCGGGACAACAAGTCATCCATCTCCTAGACATCCAGAAACCCATCCTGTTGAAGACAGAACTCTGTTGAAGTAGGAAGGATGTAAAATGCATGTGAGAGAAAATATAAAAGAATTAGATGTTTGAACCTTATAGGAAATAATTTTGTGACAGTGTTGTTATCTGTTCTGAAACGCTACAGGAATCTCATGTGTGAGATTCCAAGAAATCCAAGAATGCATGACTAAAACAAAACAGAAGATTCTCAATTGGTCTTTGTTTAGCTCAGCATCACCAACGCTTCCGGTCCTGTTTTTTTTCACAATATCATCCCTGAAAAAAAATCCTATGGACTTCCTCTGAAGGAGCGACCCTAATCTAGGCATCAGAAGGAATGTCATAGAGACTGTGTTGAGCTCTTTAGAGAAAACTCACAGAAAACTGTGTATAAAAATAAAAATAGTTAAAAACGTGTTGTTTTCCCCTCAAATACTTTTAATATGATTCCTTGAACTAATCAAATTCCAGTCCGCAGATATTACTGAAGCTCTAACCATCTGTTTTAGCACTAAGTTGGTGTGTGTTTTCAGGAAGGTGGCTGTTTTCCAGTATAGCAATACTGTTGCTGTTTGGGGTCAGAAACCAACAAAAACAAACTGCACTAATCAGAAAAATCAGTGAAAATTTAGTTCATGTTTTGATAATCTTGATCTTTTCATGGAAGATCAAGTTGAATTTTAATTAGTTTTTTCATATTGGGAATAGTTGTGAAGTATCAAGCTGATAATTCAATGCTGTCTGCTTGTTATTGAGGGCCTTTCAGACCTCAAACAGAACATGAGGGTATCGGAAATTTCCTACTTCCCACTTCTGAAGTCACGATTACGTGCTTTGTTGTCAGAAGGAACAGGAGGACACCATGTTTATTCTTCACTCTAAAAAAATCTTGGGTTATTTTTTCTACCCAAGTCCTGGGTTGAGCCTTTTGGGTCATTTTTTGGGGGTTATTTTTCCAGTGTTTGGGTAGTTTTTGTTTTACCAAAATCCTGGGTCAGACATAACAATATCAGTAATGGTGACATCCTGGGTCAGACATAACAATATCAGTATCAATATCAGTAATGGTGACATATTTGGTTGCACTTTATTTAGTGATTTCCCAGGAATGCAATATATATATATATATATATATATATATATATATATATATATATATATATATATATATATATATATATATATACTGTAGCAGCAGGGTGTGCGGGAAACAGATCCCAACATTTCACACATGATTTGAGACGTTTGCCCGGCATAGACTGACACATTTGGAAATGTAGGCAAATTGCATTTGGCTGTAGAGAAATCCTCAAATATCTGGGTAGATATTGCATGTCCACACCAGAGTTGACCAATTATCAGTACAGTGGATTAAGAATTATGGGTGTCAAGGACTCATAGAGGATTTATTTAATATCTGTGAACTGCTGTCAGAGAGGTGGAGCCAGTGCAATCAGGGCTGCTCTTTTACTGGATTTCTCAAGGCTGAGAGTTTTGATCTAGTGTTGTGTTCAATTCTATTCACTTCACACACATTCACACTGGCACACATCCACACACACATGCTTCTTCTCACACGCTTCCGTTAAGTCCATGTAAGTTTTCAAGTAAAATGTGATATTCAATGAGGAAAACAATGTAGGCCAAATCCCATGATTTTATCCAGCCCACTTTCATATTATCTCAGAAGTACTGGGATAAAAGTTTGTAGTTCTGATTTAAACACCAATGTCTATGATAGTGATCAAAATAGAGTAAATCACTTTTTGAAAGTAGCATGACACTTCAAATAAAGATTGCAATTACATTGGTACAAGTCACTGTTAAAAAATTTATTAGAGTCATTGAATCATTCATTCAAGAGAATTGTTCAAAAATTCTGATTCTTCCAGTAATGCAACAAGTGAAGTCTTAATGAGTGAATAAAAAAACCTGGCTTTTTTATTTTAAATAATTAATTTTAAATGATCTTTTTTTAATATAATGAATTGCGTGATATAAAGTCAGAATTGCGAGTTATAAAGTCTGAATTGCAAGATATAAAGTCAGAATTGCGAGATATAAAGTCAAAAATTGCAAGATATAAAGTCAGAATCGCGTGATATAAAGTCAGAATTGCAAGATATAAAGTCAGAATCGCGTGATATAAAGTCTGAATTGCAAGATATAAAGTCAGAATCGCGTGATATAAAGTCAGAATTGCGAGATATAAAGTCAGAATTGCGAGATATAGTCAGAATTGCGAGATATAAAGTCAGAATTGCGAGTTATAAAGTTAGAATTGTGAGATATAAAGTCTGAATTGCGAGATATAAAGTCAGAATTGCGAGATATAAAGTCAGAATTGCAAGATATAAAGTCTGAATTGCGAGATATAAAGTCAGAATTGCGAGTTTTAAAGTTTGAATTGCGTGATATAAAGTCAGAATTGTGAGATATAAAGTCAGAATTGTGAGATATAAAGTCAGAATTGCGAGATATAAAGTCAGAATTGCGACATATAAAGTCAGAATTGCGAGATATACTGTAAAGTCAGAATTGCGAGTTTTAAAGTCTGAATTGCGAGATATAAAGTCAGAATTGTGAGTTTTAAAGTCAGAATTGCGTGATATAAAGTCAGAATTGCGACATATAAAGTCAGAATTGCGAGATATACTGTAAAGTCAGAATTGCGAGTTTTAAAGTCTGAATTGCGAGATATAAAGTCAGAATTGTGAGTTTTAAAGTCAGAATTGCATGATATAAAGTCAGAATTGTGAGATATAAAGTCAGAATTGCAAGATATAAAGTCAGAATTGCGAGATATAAAGTCAAAAATTGCAAGATATAAAGTCAGAATCGCGTGATATAAAGTCAGAATTGCAAGATATAAAGTCAGAATCGCGTGATATAAAGTCTGAATTGCAAGATATAAAGTCAGAATCGCGTGATATAAAGTCAGAATTGCGAGATATAAAGTCAGAATTGCGAGATATAGTCAGAATTGCGAGATATAAAGTCAGAATTGCGAGTTATAAAGTTAGAATTGTGAGATATAAAGTCTGAATTGCGAGATATAAAGTCAGAATTGCGAGATATAAAGTCAGAATTGCAAGATATAAAGTCTGAATTGCGAGATATAAAGTCAGAATTGCGAGTTTTAAAGTTTGAATTGCGTGATATAAAGTCAGAATTGTGAGATATAAAGTCAGAATTGTGAGATATAAAGTCAGAATTGCGAGATATAAAGTCAGAATTGCGACATATAAAGTCAGAATTGCGAGATATACTGTAAAGTCAGAATTGCGAGTTTTAAAGTCTGAATTGCGAGATATAAAGTCAGAATTGTGAGTTTTAAAGTCAGAATTGCGTGATATAAAGTCAGAATTGCGACATATAAAGTCAGAATTGCGAGATATACTGTAAAGTCAGAATTGCGAGTTTTAAAGTCTGAATTGCGAGATATAAAGTCAGAATTGTGAGTTTTAAAGTCAGAATTGCATGATATAAAGTCAGAATTGTGAGATATAAAGTCAGAATTGCGAGATATAAAGTCAGAATTGCAAGATATAAAGTCTGAATTGCGAGATATAAAGTCAGAATTGCGAGATATAAAGTCTGAATTGCGAGATATAAAGTCAGAATTGTGAGATATAAAGTCAGAATTGCGAGTTTTAAAGTCTGAGTTGCGAGTTTTAAAGTCTGAATTGCGTGATATAAAGTCAGAATTGTGAGATATAAAGTCAGAATTGCGAGTTTTAAAGTCAGAATTGCGAGATATAAAGTCAGAATTGCGAGATATAAAGTCTGAATTGCGAGATATAAAGTCAGAATTGCGAGATATAAAGTCAGAATTGCGAGTTTTAAAGTCTGAATTGCGAGTTTTAAAGTCTGAATTGCGTGATATAAAGTCAGAATTGCGAGATATAAAGTCAGAATTGCGAGATATAAAGTCAGAATTGCGAGTTTTAAAGTCTAAATTGCATGATATAAAGTCTGAATTGCGAGATATAAAGTCAGAATTGCGAGATATAAAGTCAGAATTGCGAGTTTTAAAGTCTGAATTGCGTGACATGAAGTCAGAATTGTGAGATATAAAGTCAGAATTGCGAGATATAAAGTCAGAATTGCGAGATATACTGTAAAGTCAGAATTGCGAGATATAAAGTCAGAATTTGCGTGATATAAAGTCAGAATTTCGAGTTTTAAAGTCTGAATTGCGAGATATAAAGTCAGAATTGCGAGTTTTAAAGTCTGAATTGCGTGATATAAAGTCAGAATTGCAAGATATAAAGTCTGAATTGTGTGATATAAAGTCAGAATTGCGAGATATAAAGCAGGAATTGCGAGATATACTGTAAAGTCAGAATTGCGAGATATAAAGTCAGAATTGCGAGATATAAAGTCAGAATTGCGAGATATAGTCAGAATTGCGAGTTTTAAAGTCTGAATTGCGTGATATAAAGTCAGAATTGCGAGATATAAAGTCAGAATTGCGAGATATAGTCAGAATTGCGAGTTTTAAAGTCTGAATTGCGAGATATAAAGTCAGAATTGTGAGATATAAAGTCAGAATTGTGAGATATAAAGTCAGAATTGCGAGTTTTAAAGTCAGAATTGCGAGATATAAAGTCAGAATTGCGAGATATAAAGTCAGAATTGCGTGATATAAAGTCAGAATTGCGAGATATAAAGTCAGAATTGCGAGATATAAAGTCAGAATTGCGAGATATAAAGTCAGAATTGCGTGATATAAAGTCAGAATTGCGAGTTTTAAAGTCAGAATTGCGAGTTTTAAAGTCAGAATTGCGAGATATAAAGTCAGAATTGCGAGATATAAAGTCAGAATTGCGAGATATAAAGTCAGAATTGCGAGTTTTAACGTCAGAATTGCGAGTTTTAAAGTCAGAATTGTGTGATATAAAGTCAGAATTGCGAGATATAAAGTCAGAATTGCGAGATATAAAGTCAGAATTGCGAGATATAGTCAGAATTGCGAGTTTTAAAGTCTGAATTGCGTGATATAAAGTCAGAATTGCGAGATATAAAGTCAGAATTGCGAGATATAGTCAGAATTGCGAGTTTTAAAGTCTGAATTGCGAGATATAAAGTCAGAATTGTGAGATATAAAGTCAGAATTGTGAGATATAAAGTCAGAATTGCGAGTTTTAAAGTCAGAATTGCGAGATATAAAGTCAGAATTGCGAGATATAAAGTCAGAATTGCGTGATATAAAGTCAGAATTGCGAGATATAAAGTCAGAATTGCGAGATATAAAGTCAGAATTGCGAGATATAAAGTCAGAATTGCGTGATATAAAGTCAGAATTGCGAGTTTTAAAGTCAGAATTGCGAGTTTTAAAGTCAGAATTGCGAGATATAAAGTCAGAATTGCGAGATATAAAGTCAGAATTGCGAGATATAAAGTCAGAATTGCGAGTTTTAACGTCAGAATTTTCCCCCTCGCAATTACGAGTTCATATCCCACAATTCTGAGAAAAGACGTAAGAATTTTGAGATATTATCTCACAATTTTGAGAAAAAAAAATTGAGATAAAATGTCACAATTATTTTTTTATTATTTTTTAAATTGTTTTATTCTGTGACGGAAACAAGCTTCCATATCCATACTAATCTCATGGGCTACGGTAATAAAAATAATGGTGGAATGTGGCAAAAATCCGTAACAATAACCAGTTATGGATTCATGTCATATTTGTGATTTTATCAGACTGTAAGCTGTGGATCCTTCTCAGGATGACTGCGCAATGGTGGGACTGAAGGAGGAACGGGGCAGCTGTCTCTGTGTACATTGCACCACCGGCGCTTTCTCCAACAGCAGAGTAGTGCTGTTTGTTTACATGTCTTTACATCCCTTCATTTCTGAGGGGTGGGGGACGAAAGGCAGATGTGCGTTTCTCATCGGCTCACCTGCAGTGACACTGTCAGATCCTCCCCCTAAAACTGAGTCACAACGCCAGTGAATGGCTAGCAGGTGCGGTGATGGTTAAACAGTCAAAAATGGGGGAATCAACTGAACAAAATGGAGCGAGGGGGGTTGGAGAAGAAGTCGGTCAATTTTTTAGCAGCAGCAGCTGTATTTACTAGAGCTTTTCCGCCAATACCTCAGAATATGTTCTGCATTGAATATTCTGCCCAAGCCACAAGAAGAAAAAGTCATATTCATATTCAAATGTCTGTGGAAATGCCATCTCTTATCCATATTCATAGCTGGTGCATGCAGCTCTTTGAATCACTCAAATAACTGCTCTGCCATTCATAGACTTCAGCCGAGAGTTATTTGTTAACATCTCAAAATAATAATGTTAATGACAGTTTTATAAGCACAGTCTCAGATACATACAGTGAACTGATATATGGACACTTACAGTAGCCATATGAATATAGAAAGGCTTTCATTGCATTAGATGACAAAATATCAAACCAAGTGCCATTTATTGCAAAAAAATTTGTTAGGTTTAAAATGACAAACCAATGGATGTTTAAATGGAGACGAGAAGTATTTGGATACTCGGTGTATGTCTATAGTTAGCTGTTATATGTGACCCTGGACCACAAAGCCATAAGTAGCACAGGTATATTTGTAGCAATAGCCAACAATGGGTAAAATTATCAATTTTTCTTTTATGCCAAAAAACATTAAGAAATTAAGTAAAGATCATGTTCCATTAAGATATTTTGTAAATTTCCTACCGTAAATATATTTTCTCAATATTTTGATTTTTTTGCACCCTCAGATTTTCAAATAGTTGTATCTCTGCCAAATATTGTACTAACAAACCATACATCAATGGAAAAAGCTTATTTATTTATTCAACTTTCAGATGTTGTTTAAATCTCAATTTAAAAAAAATTGACCCTGTTTTGTGGTCACGTATATTTTCTAATATACATCCCCTAAATCCCCACCTTTCGAATAGTAAAAGTATTTGCAAAAACTTGAAATGTGTAGTATACTTTATTCTGTTTTACCTTACAAATAAAACAATTTGTGAGTGAACAGCATCAGTTATAAGGCCTGCTAAAAATAGGACTTTCCATCCATCAACAGTCTTAGACAGAATGTTTAAATGAAGCACATGATGCTCCTGGAAAATGAAATGCTCAGTTTGTAACTATGTTACAAAAACATCATATCTCCCATCTGATTTGAATGCCCTCGATCGGGCTTCGGGCACCAGCTGCCTGGCTGTCAATTGCCTGATGAATGCGAGAGTTTGCGCGCTTCGCTGGCGCGCGCGAACTGATATGGGGAAACAGCGGCCCCTAGCGGCGCGCGATCAAAATCCCTGGCAAAAACTCTCAGCGTTTTGGAAGGAAGGACCATCAATACTGCTCTCTTGAGAATCAATCTGACGTTTTTATCAGGGACAGGGACAGTGCTTATGATCCCTTAAGATTTGCAGAAAATTGTGGGCACATCCTAATTATGTTAATAGCAAGTCTATTAAAAATGTGATATGAATTATATTAGGAATCGTCGATATCAGAGGGGGTTATACAGCACAAGGGAGGCAGGCTGTCAGCTTGTGGGTCTGAGGAGCTGTCAGAAAGCGAGAGAGAGAGAGCGAGAGAGAGAGAGAGAGAGAGAGGGAGAGGGGGTTAGGAGCGCAGGAGAACGCTTCTCCTCTCCAGATGGTGTTTTAAACGCAGACAGAAGGGTCATTAGACAGCAACACACCAGCTTCCAACCACTGACAACAACAAAAATAAGCCCAAACCCGAGATGGTGCAGAGCGAAACAACGCACAGTGTGTAACATCATTTAACCGGGACGCGAATGATGTTTTTAACGGACCGTTTTTACGCGCTCAGTGCGGAGGGAGTTCGCGACGAACAGTTGGAGTATTAACGGGAAGATCTCCGAAACACTCCCTATATGAATCGCTTCTACTGACGAGGACTTGCAGGATTTACAAGACACAATATCCACTTCTCTTATTGGAAAATGGAGCATCAGTGGCAATATTAAAAACATCTATATTATTGGAGGGATCGCGGACATCTACTGTGGAATACGATATAAAAACCATCAAGAACGCGAGATCTGAATTGGAGGACTTTGCGATATTTTTTTTTTGTTGTGATTTGAGAAATCGAAGCGAACTTTTTTTTTTCTTCGCCTGGTGCATTTTTACTAAGAAATTTGTTAACGCGTTTCAAGATTTTGACATTTGAAAGGAACATAATACCAAAGTCTCACTACTTTAATACTCAAGCTTCGCTGTGTTTTTAGCTTTGTATGAAATATTTTCGTTCTCTTGAAATTGAATTACCTCATTATTTATTACTATAACGAAAAGTCAACATCGCGTGCAATCCAAAGGAGTTCAGAACTCTCTCAGACACTCTTATAAAACGGCATATATATATGATTTTTGTTGATTTTGGAAAGTTCTTGCCCTTTTCAATGAGGATCGAGGCGTAATATAATCTCCGTTTCCTTCTGTTTTTATTTTTCGCGTGGATTATTTTTGCTGCAAATACCTCAGTTTGACTTCGACCTTCAAAAGTAAGTGATTCATCTGCTTTATTTATCGTTTAATATTAAAGGCTGTTCCTTGAATAATTGTCAGTATGAGCTGATTTTATATGCGTGTAAAGCTGGGTATGTCTTCTAGTCCAGTAAATGATCATATGATATGGTTTTAAATACAAAATACAAATATATGAAATACAAATCTAGATGTTTATTTAGATGCCTGTTATTTTATAACTAAAATGAAGTTCAAAAATTAAACCTATATTAAGTCATACAAATCTCAATCTTTCTGTAATTATTTGTTTTAGTAAAAGAACACAAAAACTGCTACAAAAATAATGTGCATCTTATTGCAAAGCAATTCCAACCTCTTTAAACTGAACATATCAGAAAGTTGCTCACATTGCAGCCTTTATTTCTTTCACATTTTCTAAAGAGAAAGAGCTTTGATTGTTTACTTTAAAACAACATTTAACTGAGAGCAATCTTGGAGATAATACAGCATATTTAAGATTTAAGATAGCAGTCATCTCTGCACCTGTTCATCTAAAAATGATTAGTCTATATGAGCAGAAAAATGAAGATGTGATCTAGTGCATTGTGATGAATTGTTCATTGCCAGCACACAGATGGATGAAACCACAATATGCTCCAGTGCAACATCACTTGCTTTAACTGTCCTTCAGTCCAGCCCTGTCAGCAGCCTGCAAACCACCACTTTACTCTTCAATTGACCCTAGTAAAGAGCAGCTGAATTATGAATGAACAGACGGTAATAGTTCTCCCAACAGCTAAATGTCTAAAGGTGAAACCACACTGTGGCCACAGACTATCCTTAAACATTACCACCAAACAGCTTTCACAGGCAAATGTCCCTGCAGCTCGACTAAGAGAAAGCATTCATTAATCTTTTGGAGTGATTCAGTTTGCTTTCATGGCATCTTTTATATGTAGAGGTGAACTTGACTAGTCTTACAAGTTATGTTTTTTCTTTAAGACTGTTCATAACTATTTAAGTTGGTTACATAAAAAAACATAGATTGGTCTAATTTGATAACGAAAAATAGGACTGAGTGCCCCTAGTTGGTCTTCACATAATATGCAACTGATCAGAAGGTTGACAAAAGCTAAATACATGTGCTTAAAATATTAAAAACAAACCATAACACTTTACAATTACTGTAGGTCTCATTTGTTAACATTAATGAATGTATTAACTAACATTGAGCAATACATTTGTTACAGTATTTATTAATCTTTGTTAATGTCAGTCGTTCATTGTTTGTTCATGGTAGTTCACAGTGCATTAACTAATGTTAACAAATACAACTTTTGATTTTCATAATGTAAATGTTGAAATTAACATTAATAAATGCTGTAGAAGCTGTTAACTAATGAAACCTTTTTGTATAGTGTCACCAAACAATTATTCACCAAAATCCATATACCTTTTAGTGAAAAGGCATAAATACTGGGTTAAAAACAACCCAAGTTGGGTTGAAAATGGACACACTGAGTTGTTTTGACCCAGTGGTTGGGTTAAATGTTTGCCCAACCTGCTGGGTAGTTTTATTTAACCCAAAGTATGTTGGAAATTAACATTTATTAATATGTTTAATAAATGAACATAAGTTTAATGAAGAAAAATTAAACAATAAATATTTATTAAATTGCTTATTAATTAATGCTTACCTTTTGATTATTATTGTTGCCTCTAGTAATCTAGTGTCTGATTTTTAATTTCCAACCTAGTTTGGATTCATTTTAAGCCAGCCATATAGTCATTTTTAAACAATAGTTGAGTTAAATAAAACGGTAGGCAAACATTTAACCCAACCGCTGGGTTAAAACAGTCCAATTGCTGGGTTTGTCCATTTTCAACCCAACTAGGGTTGTTTTTAACCCAGCATTTTTAGAGAGTACATTGACCACAGTTTAAAAAACCTTTAAGTAAAAGGTCAATTAAAGTTGTTTTGTAAAATTCAGCTTCATGATTTGCACTGTGAATCTAGTTTAGTGTGATGCAAACTGTCGGTGCAACACTCGGCACAGTGAGAATTCACATGTACTATGTCATGTGGAAGGTGTCAGCTTCAATCATCAGTTTACTAGTATATTGGACGCTGCTTTCAGGTTGGGAGAGTGTGTCCTTGTGGCGGTGCTCTGCAATGGGAGCAGGGACATAGTGTGCACTGGAGGTGATTATTGTAATTTGAGTGCGGGTGCAGGTGAAGTTTGCCGTCTCGTAATTAACGAGAGGAGCAGATGGCGGTGGGCGGGAGATTGGTGCAGGCAGACGGCCGGCAAAGCAGCGGGGGGAGGGAGGGAGAGAGAACGAGAGAACTAGGGGGTGGAGTCAGGCTGTGATCAGTAAACACCTGATCGGCCAGGTAGCCTGACCTGACTAACACAACTAACCCCACAACACTTAAAAAGCCAGTTTATACCACTTTTGGCACAAAGCTATAATCATTTTTAATCTTTTCAATATGCAAAGAGTTACTGTAATAATCTGTGGGTTGTGCATGTGCTGACATAAAAAGCTTTTGTGTTCATAATATTGGTGCACAGGTTCGAATCTGGCATGCAGCATATCCTAATCCCATTACTGTTAAAAAGAGCGGCATAAGCTATGTTTTTCTATCCACCTATTTTTATGTGCATTTTGGGATATTGCATAAAGAAATACACTGAAAATGCCAAGATGCACATAAATTCTAAAAATGAAAAACGTTTTCATCCGAAAAGAAGACATGCATAAACAATGGAAACACATTTACTGAATAAATCCCTTGATGCGGATAACTGAACAAACCAGCGGACCAGTCGCATCGCAGCATCTCAAATGTTGGTTTGGTGGTTCTGAAACGCCTGAGTCAAAGTCTGTCATCAGAATGATTTGGTTTAATTCCCTCCAGAAGCGTCTCACGCGATTGCGTTCCCAAACGCCAGCGTCTGAACGCAAGAGAACATGACAGCGTTTATTGTGTTTCGTCTGACGCTCTGAGACGCAATATGATGGAGGAAAAAAGAGCCCGATTGCAGCAACTTACATGTTTATTACTGATATCTAGAGAGTTCTCAGATCACACACTCATACTAATTCCTATAATGCATTTATGCAGTTGTGCGTGTGTCACATGAGTCCCAAGCAGGTGTGGATGGTCTCAAGCTTTAGAACGGAGGTGTTTGAACCTGTTTTGTTTATTATGTCTTTAGAAGAGCTCAGTGGAGGTTATCCTGGCCTATAATCTACATTAGCTTCCAGAGAGAGCACTTATGTGTCACTTATGTCCTGGTGTGAGGAAATGAATCAAAGATCTGGATCTTTCCATAGTTGCATGTATTGAAAAGAATGCCTTCTATTTCCATAAAATAAAAAATCCATAACTGCACAGTGTGCACCACAAAATCAATGTGTGTGTCACAGATACAGGAAGACACTAGAGACAAAGGCTGTGTACAGATAGCAGGCAAAAGTGGCCCAAATCTGATTCAAAACAGTGTAAACAGCACAAACCACACAGAATCTGATCTTTTCGATACTGATTTGGACTACATGCATAAATGGTCCTAAATCAGACACTAAAGGACTTGACATTAACACAATTTGGTGGGTTGAAGTTTATATATAATATACATTTTTCAGTTGTAGTCTTTTAAAAAGGCATGTAAAATAATGAACTAAGTGCAATGTAGTGTTGTCAAAAATATAAATTTTTCGATACATATCTATAGTGAAATATCTGAAACGCTTCCAAAACTCATTTTCCGCAGAATAGATACACATTACCAGCTGTGCTTTCTCTCTCTCACATCTCTCCGACAGCGAGTCGACACACAAACCCACCTCGTTTCATTTGCTCTGGATGAATACTGTTGGTGTTACAGGGATTGAATTTCGGCATGGGATTGTGAATAAATTTACTCACTCCCTCAGATTTTGTGCTCACACCTAAAGTGCGCCACATAAAGCGGTCTCTCTTATTGTGCTTAAACAGTCAAATACACACAAAATAATGTTAAAATGCCAGTCTTGGTGATGTAAACACAGTCAGTTGCATTTTAAGTGAACGTAAACAGTTATGTGTATCAGTATATTGGATCCGTGCATCAGGTCTTAAAGTGCCAGCAGCCTAATAAACCTGATGGGAGTCACTCCAAAGACTTTACATACAGGTAGTTCTTTGGTCACTTATATGGAAGGTTAATATGGAAGATGGCAGCAAAGGTAGTTATAGAACTATACAGCTCTATACAAGGGAAAACTTGAGGGGAAACTATGAGAAAAACCTTGTCCTCATCATCAGCTGCACGCAAATTCACTGGCTTCTGGGGCACATTAACTAAATAAATGAATGCGGAAATGCGGACTTCAGTGGCCTTTACTTCCGTATGACTGTATTCTATCTTTGTTTTTGTTTTGTGCACATGCACATTAGTTCAGGACTGTGACTAGCTATATCAGAATCTGATATTGGCCACATAATGTGAACAGCCAAACAATAAATCAGAATTGAGCAATAAGGCTTGCAGTGTGAATATAGCCACTCGCTCAGTTCATATTAAACATCTGATGAATGTCATATTTGATTTGCCTCCTAGTTGCTGATAAATAAGCTGATAAAGTGTGTCTCAGTACCTATTCGGGGGTGAAGGCTGTATAAATCGTACTGTTATGGCAAATTGTCCCATCCGGTTGTCCTGCTCTGGCAAGCCAGGGCTCCCAGCGGGAGTGCCAGTGAGAGGGAGCAGCAGGGACGGGCAAGGGTGCAATTGCCATAGTTTCAGCCCTGTTTATCCCTCCAAACAGTGGGAAAGACGGCGACGGTGCAGTGAGCGCATGTGTTTGACATTACTGTGACATGGCGGCCTCTCTCGAGAAAAGGAGAATGTCAGAGAGCAGAGAAGCCGGCCAGCTTCCAAACATCTGGAGTAACAAAAAACACATTTACGCCACATTGTTGGAGCTGGGAGTTCACTCTGAGAGAAAACCACATCACTCTGAAATACACTCGCTCTACTCGTTCTTTCCTTTAACCATGTGTTCCCACAAGAAAAGGTGTTGTGCTATCTTAAAAACACAATAGGTCAGCTTTAATATCTAGCTAGACTTCTGAATATTGGCATTAAGTCTGGTCCACTCTGCAGCCTATTGTGTCCAAGACCCGCCCACTTAGACAGGAAGAGTCTGATGACGTGTGAAGTGGCCAATAACGTTGCTTTTTATTATAAGATGTTTAAGAGCGGGTAAATCTGAATTTCTAAGATCAAAACTGAATATACAAATGTGCTTAAGGATTTAGTTGAATTGCTGTTAAAGGTGTACTAAGTGATTTCTGAAAAACGCTGTTGAAAGTTGATCGGACTGAGAAGCACAACACACCTGTAGCCAATCAGCATTAGGGGACGTGTCCATTCATGATGGGGGAAGAGAGAGAGTGAGCCAATTAGCAGTAGGGGGTGTGTCCACTCATGATAGGGGATGAGAGAGTGAGCCAATCAGCAGTAAGGGGTGTGTCCACTCATGATGGGGGAGGAGAGAGAGTGAGATGTAAAGAAATATTGTAGAAAGAGAGGTGCCTGAGAGACATTACAAAAAGAGAAAAGCTCTGAGTAATATCAAGGGAAAAAGAAAGGTTATGATCAGGCAAGAGCTGTAGGATCCGTGTTAATGTTAGAAAAGCTTTTTCTTATTTAAGTGCCTTGCATTTCTTTAATTAATGCTAAGAAGTTGATCTTTAAGCCCACATCGTCTCCCGTCAGACTTATAGAAATCTAACAGTAAAGATAGCCAGTCAGGTTAAAACTTGCATTTTAAGAAAGCTCTTATCAGAGATATAGACACACACTTCTCAAAGAAAAAATAGACTGCTCAGGCTGATGTTGCAAGATTGTTGCATCCTCATTTATCTGTAATGAAAAACAGATCTGATCTGATCAAATAGGGGACATTGTAAACCTCTTTGAGAAATGGCTCTCACTATGATTTGGCTTGTTTTGTTTGGCTGATAAGCAAACTCTTGGTAAATAAGAAGGTGAGGAGGATAAAAGGATAAGTTGGCAGCGGAAGTATGGCTGAGAGACAGGGCAGCAGCTGGAGTAATCCCTGCTGTAGAGGGGTTTATTAATCAAACAGTGTGGAAGTTCATATCACCGCTCCTGTCTGTGATAAAGCTAGTTCTTCGCTTCCTCTCTCGCCCTCAGCCAGTTAGTTATCACACACTTCTGAGTGGTAACTACAGATGAAGTTCAGTTATTAAGCCCTCACACACACGCACAATTCTCCTCACAATGATGTTAAAGTATTGAGAAGGGGCTCTGGGCTGGATTGGGGCTGGGAGACGTACGATGTAGCGTATTTGCACAAATTAAAGCAGCCGTTATCTCATGGAAACAGAAGCAGAGCGCCGGACTATCCTGTCATTCTTGAAATGGGTTTGAGCTGAATTTCACTGCGGCTCCAGTCTCTTACGAAGACCTTAATCTAACGCAGAGGTCTTCTCTGATCAGTTATTGTTCCACAACTAGGGATCCACCAAAAGGAAGTTTAATTTCCATACAAAAAAGGAACATTTTCAAAGCAAATGGAATTGGGAGAAACATTTTTTGTTGATGCCAGAATGTTCCAGCTGGAGGAGTGGGGGGGGGGGGGGGGTACTTTAAAGAGGATGTTCCTATATGGAAATGAATACAAATTCCTGCAGAGACTTTATAGTATTAAAAGTGACTATTAAGAGGGACAAAAAAACCATAAGCTGCATCGATCCCCACTGTGGACACAGCAAATCAGAAAGACAAGGGCAGTGAATGAATTTAGGCAGCTCACTTTTTTTGTATTTATATATTTATATTTATATTTTATCTACAGTTTATCCTTCTTAACTACTTTTGTGTAATAAATGTTATTTCCTTAATTTATTCCTCTTTGCAAATTTTTGATTGACACTTTCTTTTTGTATGCTTCGAATAGTATGGAAGAGGATTAAGGCCAAGCAATAATAAAAATATAAAACCATCTCGAGATTAAAATTGTTAAATTTCAAGAAAAAAAATCGAGATAAAATGTTGAGAATAAAGTCATTGAATTTTGATAAAAAACTCGTTAAATTTCGAGAAAAAAGTCTAAATAAAATGTTGAGAATAAAGTAATTAAATTATGAAAAAAAACTCGTTAAATTATGAGAACAAATTCGTAATTTAACGTAATTTAACATTTTATCTCGACTTTTTTCTCGAAATTTAGCGACATTTTTCTCATAATTTAACGAATTTGTTCTCGTAATTTAACAACTTTATTCTCGTAATTTAATGACTTTATTCTCAACATTTTATCTCGACCTTTTTCTCGAAATTTAATGAGTTTTTTTCTTGAAATTCAACAACTTTAATCTCGAGATGTTTTTATTTTTTTATTATTGCTTGGCCCTAATCCTCTTCCGTAGAATAGCAACCAGCATCAAGCCTTTTAAAAAAGTATCACAGAATGATCCCATGCCGTATATTTTCAGTATTTTGGATGTATATGATAGGGTTTTAGTGAAAATGTATGATTTAACGAAAATCTTCTGTGCTCGACTGTGCGTTCATGACACAATTAGCGCCGCAGTTCACTCTGACTCACCCAGAAAAAACACACAGATGTGAGAAATCAAGATGAATAAAAACACAACATTAAATACAACGTCTGGAAAAAAAAGTATCCTTTCTCTCTTCTCTGAGTTGAATGTCTCCGGACAGGAGCTCCGTTGACAGATGTCAGTTGACAGATGTGAACGTGACAGCTTGTTGCAATGACCTTACAGAAGAAAGTACATGGATTGTATTTCATGCTGCGTTTTTGTTAATCTTAAAGCTGCAGTCCGTAACTTTTTTTGGTTGAAAATTATCCAAAATCAATTTTTGAGCAAGTACATAACCAGCCAGTGTTCAAAACTATCTCATTATCTTGTCTCGATTCACAATGGTAAGCCTGTAATAATGTTTTATAATAAGAGCGACATGGTGGATTTCCGCGGGAAATTTGAGCATGCAGCAGTTCGTCTGTGCGTCATTACGTCACGTCCGTAAACAGAAAGGAAGGAGTCCAGGCAAATCGGTTTTATCATGTGAGGATACTGGTAGAGGATCATTTATAGCCTGTTCTCACAGCAGCTGAAATAATTAAACTTTTCATTTTAATGTTGGATTGTATTCTAGAAAGGTCCAAATGACAATCATCAGTGACAACTGGAGATTCACCCATAGTCAAAAGCAAAAGACTTTGCTTTGCTACAGAAATGGAAATCTACAGGTAACGCTAATATACACATAGCCATAGTAATGCTGATGTTGTTAACATTAACGATTTGAGAACAAAGTATAACAGTAATAATAATGTGCACGGTTTGGCGTGATCCGAATTAAGCGATCGTTAGATTTAATCATCATTGGCAGCATGATTTATTGTAGGCCTAATGCTTTTTCCCTCAGTTGGTCAGAACAAAAGTGGCAGAAATGCTACTTACTTGTTCAGATGATATTTTCCAGTGAAAATTCTTATATTGGTCATACTTTCAAGATGTAGAATCTGTGATTCTGAAGTTTAGTATCCACACCAGTGTGGTGACTGACAGCAAGCATTAGATTCATCCGCGCTGACGAGCCGTGCCGAGGCACAACGCACGTACAGATGACTGTTCCGCATATGACTGCAATTGCAGGTTTCAAACAAGAGATGGCAACAAAGAGGAAAAATCGCGGACTGCAGCTTTAATTTCTCAGAATTTGTGTGTTTTTCTGGGCGAGTCGGAGTGAACTGCGGCGCTAATAGAGTCACATGAACACAGTCGAGCACGGAACACTAGCGGCCAACGGCAGGTTTTTCTTTAAATAATACATTCTTTTTTTTTCCACCAAACCCTATCGTATAACAACTGAAATGGGAGATTTAAGAGGATCCTCTTGATATTTTGACTACTGGACTACTAAAGAGGCATTTGACATTAGTGCTTTTTCGTTGTTGTAAGCTTAATTTTGCATGTTTGTTATAATCTTTGCAATCTGTTACAAAATTGATAAGCTGGCAAAAAATACCAAATGATAATACCACTATTCAACATATTACCATGGTTAATTGGTACTATAGTGGTAAAAATGGTTTTTGGAGATGTACTATGTTGTTAGGACACATTCTAATGGGAATGCCATTTTTGGACAGTCCAAAGGTAATGTAATGATATTCTTTGAAGTAATACCATAGCAAGTACCATAATATATAAAAATGGTTGTTACTGAATACCCTTGTATAGTACCATTCTTGAGGATCACTATACCGTTACTACTTCAATAACTTCATAGAAGAGAACATTAATAAATATACAATGTAGATAAAGATCACTTTGGTTATGTATATATATTTGTTTGATATGTGTGTGAGTAGGGCAGGTTTCAGCCTTTTGTGCTCTATAAATCAGCAAGCTGTAATGACGCAAGAGCCAAAGCAAACAAGAGCAGTACTAGGCTACAGCTGGCCATAGCCTAAGAGAAAAAGAAAGAGAGAGAGTGAATACTGTGGAGAGACAGCAGCTGTCAGGCCCCGCATCGTGCACCTGTCACACAGGAAGTCAGGGCCTGCCACTATTTCCTGGATACGCCTCCTCAGCCAAACACTTCTGCAGTTTTCTCAGAGGATTTATGAGGGAGAGAGAAGAAAAAGAGCTAGTTATCCTAGTCAGGGAATTAGGATGAAAAAAGGAAGAGGAACAGAGTAAGTCAGTTGTGAGTAGAGACGGTAGAGCCGGATCCTGACTGTGAAATAGATATATTTCAGAATGAAATACTAGCGCACTGCATACTGTGCAGTATATACTTTATACTGCCTCCTGTATAAAACATTATGGGAATTAGTACACAGCATTCAGCTGTAAAGAATTTAAATTGAAGATGCTACATTGTTTCTACATGAGATATTTGGCAGTCTAATCAAATAATGAGTCAATAAGGTTAAGGCTGATGGCCTCAGGATACAGTATTTCACACAATATGCTATACACATTTTGATGGATGTAGACAGTCTTTTTGGTATGGGAACTATGAGACAATGCTATTCAGAGCATATTCCCGCAGATGATAAACACTGACCAGCAGAAACATACACAACCACTCTTTCTACTCATTTACATTTTCATCCTTCTCCCAGGTAATAGTCATCCATGTGACAGGATGTGACATCACTTCTAGCTCAGTAACAGATGGTGAGCATGGTAGCTTGGCGTTATAGCCACTCTTGTTTTTCTTCCAGTCATGTGAGCAGGGGATCTGTGGTGTGTGTGTGTGTGTTTTGCTTGGCACGCGTCCTCTTTGTTTGTTAGGATTGTCAAGGCGGGTCCTCTGGAGGGCTTCTGTGTCTAATTCCCCAGCCGCCCCTCACGCTGCCTGTATGCAATTAACAGAGTAATTAAAAGCTTGATGAGCTAATTGGTGTTGGGTGAAGCTGCAGGTGTTTTGATTTGGGAGCTTGTTTGTGGAAGTGTGGAGAGAAAACACATTCCTGTCATAGATCATTTTGTCTCTTTTCCCCCCACTATTAAGGTAATACATGAGTTTAGGGAAAGCAGAGCTATTATTATTATTTATCAGCCTTGATGGGAAAACTGTAATCGTTCCATAATGAACGTTCTTGTATGGCTGAAAGACAAGCATGTCGTATTTGTCCAAGAACTAATAAAACAGCCATTAGAATTATGGCTCTCTTAGAAGATCAAAATTGTTTATTCTTTTGTGTATCTAAATGTTGTTCCCTAACTAAGCTTCCAGCATCAAGCAAACTCACTCTCTCTCTCAGAGAGATAATGTTTAATGTAAGGTTACGAAGAGAACGATTTTAGGCCAGTGAGATTCTACAATTGGTCCATTGACCAATAGAAACCTCATTGCTTGTTGTGTTCGCATCTGCCAGTTGATGTCAGAGTGAATGTCATTTAACGAGTGTGACAGCGATGTGCAACAAGACAGTCTGTCAGCCCAGAGTGTATGCATAATTCACTTTCTTTCTCTTCCTTTATGCACTTTTTATTATTTTTTTTTTGAGTTGGGTGTCTTATCTTTCCGCTCACACTGAAGATCTCATCGCCCCCTATACCCTTAAACTATTGAAGGGGACAGCCATTTGTAGGCCATTTGTAGTGGTGCCCGAAACCATAGTGGACATTATCAAGTGCACTCATTCAGTCACACTATGCACCGCAATAACGAGTGTACAATCGATGTACACTAATTGGTGAGACAATACTCATAATGCACTGTGAGAGTCGCCCATTGAATGAATTACCACGTCTCACCAGAAGATGGCGTCTGCAGCTGAATCATCCATCCATTTTCCATCCGTTTAGATCTGCACTGATAGAAAACAAACAACAACAAAAAAACTCCCTGAAACTTCCTAGCTCTTCCATCCAGATAGCTGAATTCTCTTTTTTACTGTTATTTCTATTTCTTATGTGTTCCATTCTTATTATTATGTATTTGGTTCTTCTTTATGTAAAGCACTTTGAATTACCATTGTGTATGAAATGTGCTATACAAATAAAATTGCCTTGCCTTGCCTTCCAAACTGCTGGTCCAATGTGGTGACAGCGTAATATCATACAGGTATAAATACCTTTTTAATTGATTATTAAATTGTTTTATTAAGGTTTATACATGCTAGTTTCCATCAATACTACTGGAGCTACCAAGTTTCAAATGATTATTAAACACAAAGCACAAACTATGCGAAAGTGGCATCCCTTCCATCCAAATTTCATTCACTCCCTTGAGTGGACTATATTAATGGAGTAATGTAGGCAATAGTGAATGAGAGTATAAGGGGTGATTTTGAACACAGCCTCTGTCTTTGAATATCAGTTGACAGATGTGTTGGTGATGGCTGTATGCCTGCATTACTCTTGGTCCCCAGGTGTCTGAGCTGAGGCTGAGGACATTCCTGTGTGTGTGTGCTTGTGAGAGTTTGTGACAGTTATTGATGTTCAGGTGTGTAAGCTCTGAACAGCAACACACACTGTGAACATGCTGCCTCCGCCTCAAGCACAACGGTTACTTCAGGCAGCACAGGAAACAACTACAAACACAACAAGTCCACAGAAGGGTGGAGGGACATGAGAGTCAGAATGTTGTCCTGGACTGTTAAACGGACAGATTCTGCACACTGAAAAAACCCAGACCACTTACATGAAGCTAAACAACAAGCACCTTGTTGTGAATTTGCACTTGCATGTTCCATATTCCTGTAGAAGTGGCCAAGCACTCGATTGGTGCCCAGCGCTGTCCTAACACACTCCAGATGGGCCGAGCTGGGGAGTTGTTCTTGGCACGTCCCGGCTCGGCTGAATGTCACAAATACTTTCCTTTATTTAGGAATGGCTAAGGCCGGGCGGCTGAGGAGAGGATAGGAGGGAGTAGGGTAGAGAGCAGCTCGGCAACATCTGGATTTTATTAGCAGCCATTGGGAGAAATCTGAAAAGGAAGTTTTTTTCTTTCTTGCCTTTTGGGGTAGTGCTGGGCTTTCCAGAATCCTGACCACTGATTACACCCTCCCTGTGGAGAACAGATGGCACTGAGACTTCAGTACAATTTTATCAATAATCAGAATACAATTCGTGAGAGAATGTGAGAAACAGAGGATGCTATTCCATAGCATGAGATGCTGATTTCCCAGGCTTCTTAACTTGCCTGACCAGCAATAACTCCTTGGTCAATCATCTTGCCAAAAAGCTAATACCGGTAGACCAGTTTTTCCAGCTTTATTCAGGGTGGTTAAGCTGTATACGCACCAAACATCCTTGTTGCTCAGGTTTGGCTGGTCAGCTTTGGCAATTAGCCCCTGCTAATAGATGCCATTATGAACCATTCTGCAACTGGGAATGATAATGGATAGCTTTCTCAAGGTATAGCTATTGTTACAGCTTTAGGGGCAGGAAAAGGTTCAACATTCTTCTCAACAGATCATTTCTCTCTGATTTTAGGCATAGGTAATGATTAGGTTTAGGAATATGGTTAAGGGTAGAGTGTCTAGGACCTAGACATAGGACAAGGATGTTCATCCAGGAATGCATCCTTCTTGGCCTAAACAGGGTAACCCCCAAAAGTGTGTTTGGAAAACA
This sequence comes from Chanodichthys erythropterus, assembly GCF_024489055.1. Taxonomy (NCBI): domain Eukaryota; kingdom Metazoa; phylum Chordata; class Actinopteri; order Cypriniformes; family Xenocyprididae; genus Chanodichthys; species Chanodichthys erythropterus. Next base: position 58,369,017 of record NC_090231.1, read on the forward strand.
TCTGTCATTAAACAGGTTTCCTTTCGCTCTGTTCATAAAGTGTTATAGTCAAGCTGAGCTGAGATATTCCCCTCTTACCACTTCCTAGATGAGGTGAAACCCAAGAGAACAACATTTAGCGTATGTCTTCCTCATAACAGAAGGATATGAGGATCACTTTGGAACTGCGACAAGAGAATAATGTGTCTGTACATTCTTTAACAGAACTGTACTGTGGCTATACATGCACCGTTTTTGGTGACCCCAGCATTCTTTCCCACACACGCGTACATGCTGGACGTCTCTCTCACACACATACATAAGTTTCAGGGCCCAGGGGTCTGTTCAGCTTGTGACTAAATACGCATTTATTGCCATCTGAATGTTTGTTTTCTCAAAAAAATATTTGCTCAGCTGAAGACGCCTGCTTAGGCTCACAGAGAGTGTGTTTGTGTGTGCGTGCACTCTCACCCTTATTGTACTTTGAGTTGTAAATAATTGAGAGATAAGTTCAGTGTGGAGAGCACATGATGCTGGCCAATTAGATGTAGACTAAGTTGACTTTCTAACTCTGTTCCAAAACATAATGAGCTGCCTTACTGTCCACAACCTGGAGTATATAGACAGCTGCCTTCAATGGGGGCCATTTTTTGATTAGATTAGGAATATTTTATTCAAACTTTTCAGCGATTAATGACATTTGAAATTGACAGTTAACATTTGTTTCATTTTTTCCCTTGACATTCATCACGGTCCTTTCTGAGATTGCGACAAAGGACACATGCAAGCCTTAGATTTTGGCCGAAAATAAAGTTACAGCATGTTAGAAGGCAGCATAATGTTGCCGAACAGACTTTGCATCGGAAACGCACATGTAATGCGGTCTGGGTAAACATACACTTCCCATTCTAGTTCACACAGGCTCCTACAAAGACATCTTTGGGGACAGACCCTAGGGATATTGTCCGGTCAGATCTGAGCCTTGTGACAATGTATCTTTCTTTAGCATGAAGATTTTAGAATATGAGATCTACAGAGGAGCTTTGGGTGATGATGAGGAGAGATGGTGGGATGGCTGGGGTGAGGGATAGCGGACGGACGGGTCTTGAAGTGCCGGCCAGGGGTCGAGGGCTGTAATCCTGCTGTTTTGATGAGAGGCCTCTGTTTGTGTGGACTCGGCAGCAGCCTGATGGGGAGCAGATGTGGGAAGGCAGGCGGTCGGGCACAGAGCCAGAGCAGCTGGGAGAAATTAAAAACAAGAGCATTCCTAGAGACTGGGGGAATTACATAGGGGTGGATGGAAGGGGGGGGGGGGTGTGTAGTTACAGGGACAGGGAAAAGAAGCCATGTGAAGGGAGAGAGGGTTACCTTGAGGGGCTTTTCATTGTGTTTGAGTGAAAGGTAGCTCAGTACGGACTAATGGCTGGAATAAATGCCAGTGTGAGCATAGAACCACGTCACACGCACACGTGTACCCAGCTATCGAAATGAGGTCATACACTAGACTTCTGCTGTTTTTATATAAGCAGAACTATAATGACTACAGACTAACCTAAACGGTAACCTTAAAAGAGATTTTACCTTTGATGATAAGTTTTTTTCAGATTTAGCGACTTCTAACTATATATAGCTAAATAAAGCCTTCCACATACACACATCTCACAAACTCTAAAAAGAGAAACCAGAATTCTGGGCTTGTCATTATACGACGGATTCTTGTGTGTTTGGATCTTTTACTGAAAGCAAATGTTCGCTGATCTCAAAAGACTCCAAAAAGTTACGGAATTACAGACAGGAACGCTTTTGTGGTGTGGTTTTTCTTTTCAATCTGATTATAGCACAAAAGCAGATGGACAAGGTTAGTTTTAGCTGTCCTATAAGTGTGCGTTTTCCTCCAGACATCAAGCATATGGTCAAGGCGGAAGCCCGGAGAGACTGCTTTAACATCATTACAGAATCACAGCATTGAGGATCAAGTCACACATCTGTAGGAGGTCTGTTAAAAGCGTATTGCATTGTGAGCTAGATCTGTTTGGCTTATTGATCTCACAGTATGGCTCTTCCATCTCATAGAGGTATAATTGACTGTGTATGCACATGCTTTATTTTTTAAAGCAAGAAGGTACACTAATGGAGTTCTTAGTTGTTTCATTAAAATATCAATCCACCTTTGTTTCCCATGCAAAGCAAACCTCTCTCGGTCTCTCTTGCAATCTCCTAAACTCAAGGCTGAGATATTAAACGTGATTTTTCTTTGCTATAGGTGGGCACGTATTTGTGAGCAATACACTGTGCTGCTTTTACAGATGCTGAATCTTCTGTTCGGTTAGCACTGTCTCTCTTTGTATCTCTAAGTAATTCTTTGTTTGGGCTTTATGGAAGCACAGATGGTCAGAGAAGGGGCTCATACATGGACTTTCTAATGTATTAAAAGTGAAATCCAGTGCCCTGTGTGTGTGAGTGTCCTACCGTGTCCTTTAGCTGGTCAGATTAATCAGATATCTGTAATCCCACAGTGGATACAGGCAGAGCAGGGCAGACTTGCCTCTCTCACCTTGTGTCCTGCATATATTGGACAGCGCCTCCATCTCTTTCTCAGTCCTCCTATGGGAGTTCATGCCACTGCAGCCAGGCCATGGCAACTTCCAGAATCCCCTGAGAATGCATGCAGGAATTACCACGTGTTGCTCCCCTAAGAGTAAATTAAAAAAGAAGTGATTATGGCCTGTTTTTCTGTCAGGAAGCTTTAAAGCAGCAGCCCTTGGAGGGAATGGATTTTATTCATCTTTCTAAGCTTAATTAATTTCAAATCACAGAGATCATGCACATCTCTGACTTCCGTCTTATAGCCCCTCATATGGCTCCAAATGAATAATAACATTAAAGTTTCCTCAGGTTATGAGTGACTGATGTTTGTCTGTGTGAATGCTTGCAGGCCTGTTCTTTGTTTAATGGCCCCTCTGAGACTGCAAGCTGCTGGGCTGAGTGACAGATGGACAGGCAGGGCTTGTGGCCTTAGCAGGATCTCTCTCTACCTGTCTACATTTGGCAATGACAGGGGACAGCGACGCACAGAGCAGTGCACCGTTAACCCCGTACGGCAGGCCAGCTAGTGCCTATTTTGGTCAGGACAGCATTAGTCCTAATACCTTGTTATGTTTATTGCCCTGGGGTCGATCTTTAGATGATAATTAAGAGCTAATTTTTCTTTTCACATTCTCTTTATTTTAGTGTTCTACATGTAAAATTCTTTATTAAAGGATTAGTTCACTTCAGAATTCAAATTTCCTGATAATTTACTCACCTCCATGTCATCCAAGATGTTTATGTCTTTCTTTTTTCAGTCGAAAAGAAATTAAGGTTTTTGAGAAAAACATTCCAGGATTTTTCTCCATATAGTGTACTTCAAAAGGGTATAATGGGTTGAAGGTCCAAATGTCAGTTTCAGTGCAGCTTTAAAGGGCCCTACATGATCCCAGACGAGGAATAAGGGTCTTATCTAGAGAAACAATCGTTCATTTTCTAAAAAAATAAATAAAATTATATAGTTTTTAACTACAAATGCTCGTCATGCACCATCTCTGCAATGCTCACGTTGAAAAGGTCACGTGTGACATAGGCTGAAGTAACGAGCAGGTGTTTACAAAGCGAACGTTCAAAGATTAATTCAAACGGCCTTTACAAAAAAAGTTAAAACAACAATGTCAGACAATTTTGAAGTTGGAGGAGAAAATGAGATGGAGTTTTTCACCCTACCGCGGTACTACCCGGCTACGTCATGCGTACAAACTTAATTTCTTTTCGACTGAAGAAAGAAAGACAAACATCTTGGATGACATGGGGTTGAGTAAATTATCAGGAAATTTTGATTCTGAAGTAAACTAGTCCTTTAAAAGCTAATTTCTCTTTTCACATTTCATTTATTTTTTACATGTAACATTCTTTATTAATGTTTGATAATTGCATTTATAGACACTTGCTTTGTCTCAAATTGCTGGTGATATGAAGAACCCCAAAACCACTTAATAGAAATTAAATTTTCTGAGTAAAACGACAAAACGATAAATCATGTATTGTGCATTTTAAAAGAAATTACCAGCCGTGACCGCTATAATAGACTTTTTGTTGGTTGCTTGAATTCCATTTCTGTCACAATGCACTAGGTAGCTCCACCCATCATAAAATGTCATTGGTTTGAATTCCCATTACGTAAAGGTGTTCAATTAATGCAGCTCCTCCGATTTTTGAATGTTGTGATTACAGGCAGCATAAACATCAAGCATGTTATGATTGGCTGCTATTTTGACACTTTGCATAGCACTTTTGTTATCACTGAGGACAGAATGTTACCTGGTGGCGGAAAACTGTAGCTTGAGGCCTGCTTAGGACATTCAATAAGACTGAGAGTAGAAATTTTGTGCTCCTCAGGACCCTCAGCATGTCCCCTGTGCCAAGGCGGCCCCTAACCCACAGACCAGCTTCATACACTGTCACCCTCCTGCAGCTGTCATCCCTCTAAGGTCGAGTACCAATTATCTGGCTGTTAGTAGTTTGGCTGTGACCCTGTATGTTTAGTTATTTTTGCACATGACATCTCGGCCGGGCGGTGGGGGCTTTCTCCGAACATGGCCTGGGCTGGTGGCCCCAGCATATGGCCAGGGTGTTGTGCTGTTTTTCGGGAGGTCTATCTGACTGAAGGTGACAGTGGAGAGAAGTGGGGGCAACTGATCCACAGTGAGTGACAGCACTGAGACAAGAGGCGCCTGTCAGAGAGCCTGCTGCTCGACACATGCTGTGTACAGCCTCACACAGAATGTTGAAACATGCACACATTTAATGTTTACTGTTGTGCATTTACTGTACTTGATCTACATTAAATGATATAACGCTCTTTTGGACATGCATCATTGTAATACCATGTTTTTTGGACATGCAAATTCCACTGTGTTCTTTGAAATATCTTAGTACTCAGTACTCAGCAAATACCATGGTATATGAATTTGGCAATTATAATTGATATGAAAGGAGTTACAGCATTACACACAAAATTATTTGATTTGCATAACTGAATATTGTCATCAGCATATACAATGTATTACAACAAAGCAAAGATGCAAAATCATACAATAAGAAAGCAATCACATAGATGGATCATTACACAGTAACATACAGTGATTATAAAATCTATCCCAAATCTATCCCAAACTACCACAAAATTTATACACATTTATCAGATCTTTCCATCTCATGGTCTCTAGAATAAATGAGCATTGAAGTTCTTCTCTCAGAGTTTGTGGCATCTAAAGTGTACCTCTCTGTGACAGACGATGGTAAGGAGTAGCAAATGTGAGCTGTCACCAGTGATGTTGTGTGCTAAACTCAGTACCATCTGATGGTATTTATTTTGGAATATCTGTGCTTTCAAACACAAACGCATTAACATCAGCACTGATATACACATCACCTGATGATAAAAGTTTGCTCACATGTCTTTTTCACACTACCCAAAAACACCAACAGTGTTGGCACTGATCCAACAAAGCTGTTGGAATTTGATGCTTGTTGGCGTTCGTTGGGACACTGAAGTGAAACCATGAACTCTGATAAAAACTAGATTTCCATCCCATAACTGACAACGATGAGTGGGTTACTTCAGATGTGAGGACAGAACTGGGAGATCAGCATGTGATACCACAGTTAGGTAGCTGGGTTGACAAAGGGATTGTCACATGACCAATACAGGCCAGGCGGGCAAGAGTGAGGAAGACTTGCCATGTTTGGTCCCACAGCGGAGCAGAGATGAGGGTCGGTGCGAACGCAGCCTTGTTGAAGTGTTCAGCACCGTGATGGACAGCAGCAGATCCAGCTGCACTTGTCACTGGCTGTCAAGTGCCTGTCCATCCGGCAGACAAGAGCGGACAACAGGCGGGGGGTGGAGGACATTGATGGGGATGTCAGGGTGATGGGGGGGATTGGGTGGTGGAGAGAGGGGTCCCGTCAGCAGCAGCTGAGTTGGAGAACAGGTGTGACTGGATGTTTTCAACAGCAGTGACATTTACCCTCTGCCTCAGTCTGCCAAAGCCACACTTTATCTCTATCAGCGGAGACTGCACTGATTTACTGCTATGAAATATTATAAGTCTGTCTGAACGACTCACTAGAGGGGTACTGCTGAAAAAAGAATGCCATATGCATGATCCAGCACTGTGAACAAGACACAACATATGTGTCTAACATGATACAGTTTGAACAAGTGCAATGTAGCTTTTATGTGTCCAGTGTAGATGTACGTATTGGCCTGATGGTTAGCAGACATGTTTTAGACACATTAAGCCATGGCACTCTACAGGGAGATATGGGTTTGAATGCTGCACATTTTGTCGATCTCATTATTACCTGTCCATCTCACTACTTTTGGAATGTCTAAAATGGCAAAGTTCTGAAAGAATAAAACTGTTTTATGTAATTTGTAGGTAGCACAGGACAGAAGGCTGGAACGATGCCAGATTCACCTGCTGATGTCAAAACCCAGCCCAGGTCAACTCCGCCCACAATGCCACCTCCACCCCCTGCTGTCAGCCAGGCAGCCAATCGCAATGCATCATTCACACCCACAACAAGTAAGTGATCCTAGTGCAAACATGCATAAATTTGCTTTGTGAACTTGCTGCATGCAAAATACCCCAGAAAACCAGGTGTAGACCGCCAATTCATAATGCAATGCAAATATGTGTTTCAAGGATTACCACAAGGGAACGTAAGGGTAAAGGTCTTCTAAAGTCCGTTATCTCTTTTAGGTGTACTACTGTCATGTTGGAGCAACAATCTGATACAAATCTTACTGAGCAAGTTAAAGTTAGTGAACTGTCAAAATTTTTATAGCTAGGTAACTGAATAATAATATATTATTAACCCCCTGGGCCCCTTTTAAATACTGAAGTTTCTTACCACCACAGTAAAGAAAGAATGCACATTTTGGGCCAGATTTACTAACAGCTTGCGCCAGCGCAAACCCTCTTTTGCCGTTAAAAAACTACTGTCAGGATTTACTAAAGACATGCAGTGAAAAGGCATGGACACAGTAATTTTTTGCGTCTGACCTTAGTGCATATGCATTTGTAGCAGTTTCCCTTTCAGATGCAAAATTTATGGGAGGAGAGTATTTAAATGAATCATGCAAGGTGATTTACTAAGGTTTTGTAGTCAAATTACTGGTATTTGCACCATTATTTACCGGCCACACAAAGCATGTCTTAAACCAGACGCTAATTTGCGTTACTCTTGGTAGATTGCGTTGGTCATTATGGAAATGATCCGGCTGCGTCTGTGTTCTTTAATTTGCCCATTGTCAGTAGATCACAAGCAGAACTTTCCACTCCCATTGGCGCTTTTTTGGAATTGCAGATTGTTCCTATAGCACAGAATGCCCTTGTAACATGAGCAAGTGTATTTAAGAGTGTTTGTGTATGGTAGGTTGAGCCATTGTCTTGGAGTGCAAGTGCTTAGGATAGACAGCAAGAGATTTGTTTACGGGGGCAGCATCAGGCTCAGCGGAGCTTGGCAGATCTCGCTACCCTATATAGCAATGACAGGCCTTGTTGTTTCACCTGTTGCATGGGTCGTAGCGTAGCCTGCTTGCCACTCTAAAACCAGAACACAAGTGTGGGAGTCACATGGTAAACCCACATGTGTCCAGCCTGGAATGGCGAGATAAAAAGGGGCACAAGCGAAATGAAAGACCCTGTGTTCTGCAACATGAAGCCATGCACACACTCATACACCCAGCAGTGTGAACATGCCTCCCAACTTGGAGGAAAGCTACCCTCCAAGCTGTGTTTGCACAATCATATGCTTACCAATGTCCCAGAGGATTATGGTCTGTAACTCTAAGCCCTCACGCTGTGTCCACTACTCGAGTAATGTTTGTTTATCTGTGGTCAGGGCTTCAGGCACAGGTAATACAAAACAGAAGCCCTACTCTTAGGGAGAAGGCACTCGACTATCAGAAGGAAGAGGAAAGAGTTGAGGGATGAGATGCAGAAGTGGAGATGGAGTGGAAGTGTGGATGGGGCGGCCTGGACTCTGAAAGCTGCAAATCTGCTCTCAGCTGGTAGACATGTGCACAGCCTGATTTAGATACACACCTGCTGTTGGAATAAAAGTAACCCAGTCCAGGGGGCTATTTTTGGGACCTCTTTAACACGTTCCTCTTATAGTTGTGTCTTAGTGAGTGAGTGGGTGAGCAGTGGGAAGCAACAGACCGGGTGGGCGGCATCTGTGTATATCGTGTAGAGAGATAGTGTGCGAGAGGTAGCTGATGGCCCCATTCGCAGTGTGTAGAGAATGAAACAAAGAATACAGAGCAATGTGCTGCAATACTGTCACAGTGTATCTGTAGTTTCAGTTTGTTCTTTTGCTGTTCTCGGAATGCATGTGCCCTCATCATGCTATGTTGGAGGTTCCTGGAGTGGGCTTTCCAGGACTGAGATGGATAAAAAAGAGAGCAAAGGAGCTCTGCGCATCTTAAACGATGCTAATACAAACAGTGGCTCTCTTTCCTCAGTGCTGAACGGGAGCAGTCACTCACCCACAACGCTAAACGGAGCTCCCTCAACCCCCAACGGCTTCAGCAATGGACCAGCCACCTCCTCTACAGCTTCCCTACCAACCCAGCAGCTCCCGCCTGCCTGTGGAGCCCGACAACTCTGTAAGCTTAAGCGTTTCCTCACCACACTACAGCAGTTTGGCAACGACATCTCACCCGAGATTGGAGAACGCGTACGCAGCCTGGTGCTGGGGCTAGTGGTGAGTGTCTGATGGCTCTCTTTATCCTTTAACTGTGTGTGTTGTCTCCAGTTTTTTTCTCTACTGGGTGTTAAATGTATTGCTCTTTCCATCTTATCAGAACTCAACTCTAACCATTGAAGAGTTCCACTCCAAACTTCAGGAAGCCACAAACTTTCCCCTGCGTCCCTTTGTCATTCCATTTCTCAAGGTAAGAACAGGCACAAAAACATACATAGTTCTTCAATTTCAGCAATCTTGAGTATCCACAATTTGGATTATTGATAAAGTTAGGTTCACACTGCATTGAGTTCCATGAATTGCCTCCCGTAGTAAGGAAAGGGCCATCTGACTATAAAGCGACATTTTAGTACACTTTAGGAGCAGGTAAATCATATACATTTCTGAGAGCAAAGTAGAATAAACAGGTGCAACAGGTCAAGGATATCTTGTTTACTTTCTAATAACCCTGCTGAAAAAAATGTGGGTGTCCCAGCCTGGTCAAAGCTGGTTTTAGAGGGGTTTTGATTAGCAAGGATACTGGGAGGCAGGGAGACCAGCTTAAACCAGTTGAACACCAGCTAACCCAGGCTGGGAGACCAGCTTGACAAGCTAAGACAGGCTGGGAGACTAGCTAAATCCAGCTACTTCCAGCTTAAACCAGCTAAGACCAGCCAACCAGCTTAGGCTGGTTTTAGCTGGATTTTTCAGCAGGGAACAAACAAATTCTTGCATATCATTAAAGATTTGATCCTTGCAAAGGTTATCCAGCGATTCAGAGGTCCACTTTGGAAGTGCTCATTGTTGCATCCAGGGAATGTTGTTTCCTGGCAGATTTGAAAACTTTTCCCTAAAAACTTGACTCTTGCAAAGTGCGTAAAACCAGTCAATCAAGTTCCATTTTGTGCAATATGAATCAGATGGTGGGTGAACAGTCTGTGGGCGTGCCGTCTGAAGCTGAGACTACTCCGCCAGAGTTCTTAAAGTCTTTCTGTATCTGTATGAGGAGCTCTTCCTTATGGTGCACCATATGGGAAGGGGTGGAGGGGGAGGGTATTGGGACTTTGAGACAGACAGGCAAAGTGACAAACAAAAAGAAGGTAGATGGATGGCGGCCAGCATCGACACACATGTGAACAGACTCACTCAGTATTTCCCTAACCCCGGATGCATGGTTTTCTGTGCGTGTAGATGAGTGAAGTCCATTTGATAAAGCATCCACAGCTCCTTCTAAATCCCCCCTCCCTGCTCTGCTGTAGCTGGTCTGTGCTGATCTAGTGCTCCATATGGCCATCATTTGTGATTCATTAAAATTGGCACACTTGTGTTTACCCAGAGTGGAGAGGAGTGGTGTGGGCCAAAGAAGATTTTCTGGCAGATGTTGCAGTGGGTGCTGTAAGCAGTACAGCTTTCCGTTGCTCTGCCGCTGTTGTCTTTATGCTGATCCCTTTCTGTCCTCAGACATCACACAGATCCAGGGCTCAAACACATAAACAGATTCTCTGATGCATTGAGATGCTTTCTCAAATGACTCTGCATTGATGCACAAAAGTACATAACAAGAATATTAAATTAAATCACTAAAAATTCCAACTGCATACTTTGTCGAAAAAAAGATTTGTGGCCAAACGGAATACGCAGCATTGTGACTCCATAAAAGTCCAATTCTAGTTGTGCAGCGCTTAAAGATTACCACACCTAAAAGACATGTAAATACACTGACATGAAAATGTGCACACAACGCACTACTGCAATGAAATATAGTGATAACACAGATTTAAACTGTTGGGTGCTGAAAGAATGTTCTAGTACTAAAGGGGCCACAAGCCAGCCACTACACACATCCACAGACTTAAAACTCAAAATTTCAGTGCATATGTATCACCCATAACTGGTTGTAGAGAGTTAATATATCCATTGACCACAAAATGGAAATGTTTGGTCTGGAAAGTTTCCACCCACCCCCAAGTCTTCCACTATGCATTTACGCGTGTTAGTGAGATATAGACTACACAAGACATATCTCATAGTGTGAGTGTTTTATTCAAAGCAGAGCACTGTGGTACATGGCACCCAGCACATTGCTCACAGGCTGCTGTCAGAGGCCTGCAGAGTGTTGATGTTACACATCTGTATCATCAGCCAGCTGTGTAGTGTTATACTGACAGCCAAAGAGAAAAAGACAACAAGAAAGAGAGGGTGAGAGAGAGGCAGCAGAGTTCTCCTAGTGCAGACCTCAGCAAGGCACAAACACATGGTGGGCCAGAGAAAGTGTCTGTTTTATCTCATCCTCTCTCTCTCTTACCACAAACCATATTGAAAGACCAACATAACTGGTCACCAGCATATGCTGTGTTTTGGATACTGGTCTCCAGCTTCAGATGTTGATGTCCCTACCAGACTTCTTGACTAATCTTACCAGAAAAACAAACATTATAGTTAATCTTATTATTAAACCAACTAGACCAGTACCAAACCAGCATAACCCAATTATTTTCCCCACTAGAAATCTTAACTTGCTTAGCCAACAAGATTTACTATATTAACTATTTTATGCTGAAAGATATTCTGTTCATCTTTCACAATAAACAATAATGCAAATCACAAACCAGCAGCTACCAAACTAGGACTAAACAGCATAAACCTGCCAGTATCCATAACAGGATTATTAAATAGCTTAACTACCAAGACTTTTTAGTTAACTAGCTTCACCAGCCAACTTTCTGGTCAACCAGTTTTACTAGAATGGTTTTGCTAGTGGTCCATTGGCTAGACCAGCACCAAACCAGCACTATCCACCTTGTAGAGAGAGACTATTATTATTGGTGTAAGCTAGTGTTTTTATTAGAAGAAGAAAATGCTTTCTCCCACATTTTCTTTCTCTTATTGTCCTGCAGGCTAACTTGCCCCTCCTGCAGAGGGAGCTGCTTCACTGTGCTCGGATGGCAAAGCAGACCCCAGCACAGTATCTGGCCCAGCATGAACAGCTGCTGCTGGATGCCAACGCCAGCTCTCCACTGGACTCCTCCGAGATCATGCTGGAACTCAACGAACATGGCAAGAGACGTACCCCGGACAGGTACACACACTTTAACACACACAAACTTGTCTTTCCGTGTACCATTTTCATAACAAATACCTTGAGTCATAAATACCTACAAAGTCAAGCAAAAGGCAAAAATGTAGACAGCTACGGTAAATGTCAACACAACCTTGCCCTGGGCATACTTCTTCCTGTCTGGCTTTGAAATGCACACACACTCAATGTAATGAGCAGAGGGTGTGGAAAGGTTAAGCCACACAGAAAGAGACACTGAGGAGGGTAGAGGGAAGGTGGAAGTGTGAGTGGCATGTCTGCCAGGTGCTGCCAGCTGCCTGTGGAGTAGGAACAGACTGAGATGCTCTAACATCACACAAAAGCATGTGCATAGCAACAGTGCCCATTCTCTTCACATACAATGGTGAGGAATCTAGTGCTCTAGACAATCAAAAAATTAACAGTGGGATTTGAAGCACCAATATTCCTGTTTGTCTCCTTTTGTTTTTCTTCTACTCTCTCATCCGCACTGTCTCCTGTTAGTTCCCTGGTAGCTGCCCATATGTCAGCGATGTGTCCAGATGGTGATCTTGCTGAACCCCTGCTTGAACTGATCCGGGGGGAGGGATGAATAGAGAGAGAGAGAGAGAGAGAGACAGAGAAAAAGAGAGAGAGGTGGGGGTAGAGGAATGGGCAATCCCCTACCGTAATCCATACACCTCCATCTCAGAACCCTAGGCTTACCATATCACGGTGGGAGCCCCAGCTGTTGCTTTGATTTGTGGGATATCTGGCCACAACCGCAGAAATTCTGCAAAAGGTTGGACGTTTTTTGGTTGGTTGCGGAGGCGGGCATGATGGGGTGTCGTATATGCAGCCAGAGTCAGATGTCTGAGCCAACTGCACTCTACTCTCAAGTGCAAGAAAACAAGGTTGCACAGTCCATGCACACTCCTCACACACATGTATTTCATGCAAGCAGAAGGGAGAGAAGCTTTAGCCCTGAATGCCTGGCTGCTGCACTCAGCTAAACAGATTATTATCAACACTGCAGCACAGGCCAGCCAGATGGCTCCAAAACGCCAGTGTCACTGAACATCTGCCAAAGGGAGCAGCTCTCACAGTACAGCAGTTCAGGAGAGAGACAGGGAGAGAGAAACGGGTGAGAATGGGAAAGATTAAGGGGTTGGGATTTAACTTCGCTTCTTGGTATATGAAGGCTAGAGTCCACATATGGCTCACAGCTGTCTTCAACATTTGGACACAAGAGTGGACTGGCAGAGAGTAAGAGGGAGGTGGGATGGGATAGACTGCAAGAATGCAAAACTATCAATGGCTTTCTTTCCTCTTAGAAATATCCTAAAATCATTTCTACATTCTTTCTAACAGGACCAAAGAGAGCGCAGGGGACAGGGATGGCTTGCACCCGGAACACCTGGCCAAACGTCCATGCACAGTGAGCCCCAGTCAGCGCTTCAGCCCCAGCAGTGGCTTACCTGCACATCCGCCCCCTAATGGCCTACCGACGCACCCACCCAATGGCCTGCCACATCCTAACCCTCCTGTCCCACAGCATTACCGGTTGGAAGACATGGCACTCGCCCACCACTACAGAGATGCTTACAGACATGCAGAGCACAGAGACATCCGTGATCGTCACCGGCAATCAGGTCAGATGGTGTAGCCCATAGTAAAATAAACCAAAACTACTTGAGGCCTTGTTTACAGTTATTTACCACAGTTAAGTAGTGTTGTTAGCCACAATGCTTTAAACAAGAACTGATGCACAGTCACAGGTACATATTTTACAGCAAATTCAAACAGGCTTTTAACTGGTTTATAGTTTGAGTATTTCCAATCACAGAAGTAATGGCAGGAATGCAGAGCATTGCAGTATTGCAGGATTCTCTATCGTGTTAGTGTGTATGCTAATGTGGTGCTGTGTTTCTGTTGTAGCCGTGCATGGAGCACGTCAAGAGGAAGTGATTGATCATCGGCTGACAGACCGCGAGTGGGCTGAGGAATGGAAGCACCTCGATAACGTATGTGTGACCAGATGCTTTGTTCCTTTATCATCTTTCATACATACAGCAAAAGCAAGAGAGTTGTTAACTCTGCTGGGGGAAAACAAGTTATAGCACATTAATGTGATCAAGATACTGTAGTTTATGAAATATGGTGGCTTACTGATTGCTGGTCCAAGGTGGTTTAACAACCATAACCAACTTGACCAAGATGGTGCACCAAGTCAAAACCAGGTCCACCAGTTGCTATTTGGTAGTCCAAGTCCTGATACTTCAACTTATGGACACAGGAAAGTATGGGAGGGATGAAAAAGAAGAATATTACAGTGGAGGGGATGTTGACAGACTTAACCTGTGTCAAATAATTGATGGATACCTGATGGTAGATGACTTCATTCAGACCTTTTCTGAATGACAATAAGGCCTTTATTTCACTTTTTGCTCACCACACTGTTACCTCCCCTGCCTCTACACAAACCTACACTCACTCAAACACATATTGAATAAAAAGGCCACAGATGGAGTGAGGAACCCAACGGAGGACGTTCCCACTGGAGAGAGCAGCTGAGACAAGGGCTGCAGTCTGTGGAATCAGGCTTATTCTGGACTGCATCCAAATCTGAAATAAATACAGCCAACAACATACTCAAGGAGTGAAGAATGGCATCACATGGATGAGGGGAGATGTTGTCGAGGGGAGGTGGGTAGTGTGGAAGATGGGAGGAAATAGGAAAAGAGAAGGGTGTAGAAGCATAGGGGAAGAATTAAGTGTTTTGGCTTCTTCCACTGGCAGCACAGCTGTTGCAGGGCTATTGTTGCTTAACCACTCAACCGCTCACTGCACCACTGGATTAAACACACACCCTCACAAAAAGTGTTCTAAATATCTCATGTTTGTGCTGCTCACTATTGCATCAGACCTTCAAATAAAACAGCATATTTTTTTTATTATTAAGTGTCAAAGAAAGTGCTTTGTGGACTTTGAGATGTAACTGGTCTAATGTTGCTATATAACATCCTTTTCCACTATTTCCCATCCCCTTCTTTCTCTTCATCTCTGTAGTTGCTGAACTGTATCATGGATATGGTGGAGAAGACTCGGCGTTCGCTCACCGTGCTGCGACGCTGCCAGGAGGCGGACCGTGAGGAAATGAACCACTGGATCCGTCGCTATAGCGACGTGGAGGATATGAAAAAAGGTGGGAGCTCCGCCCAGCGGCCTCCTCCTCTTCCTCCCCACCACAACTCTTCCTCCTCCAACACTTCTAACAGCAGCGACACACAGCCGCTAGGTACATGCACCGCTGCAGATGCAGCCGCTGGCGCAGATGCTCGGCACGCAGCATGTCTCACACATTCTTAGCAGCTGCAGACACAAGTGGTTTCCATCAGCCAACATACCAAAAAAATCTAATCTTTTTTTGTAGGACCAGTCGGCATGTGATCCCACATTTAGCCCACTTACCTTACAGTTTGTCTAGAGCCAGGGCATGCGCCAGTTAATTCCTGTCTGTCACACCATGTCCTAACCCACCCTGTTCCTAGAAACCCACAGTACTACATTTGGATTTCTCTGTAAGTTAACACACCTGATTCCACTCAACAGGTCATTAATATTGTGATCTATGATTTAAAGGAGGTTTCGGATAAGAGAGACATATGCAGTACTGTAGGTTCCTGAGAATTGGTTTGGGAAACTCTGTCCTAAGCAGGCATGACACAAAGTTCCCAGCAAAGTAATTTTTCTGTTCATTGAAAGCAAAACTGTTGCATGGCTCTGCCAGTCACAACATGTTCAATGTTTATAGTAGCACTATGAGGGACAACCTAGTGCTACCTAGTGCAATGAGACAGAAATATAAACCAAGCAGCCAACAAAATTGTTGCTTTTTGAGACTGCAGTAATTAGGGAAGGGTGCGTCACACCTGGTAAGGACATGGTTGTCAACCTCCAAGATTATGTCAGGATTTTAGATGATCAGTAGAGTTGTTTTGGGTACTGTCAATGGCTGAGGAAGGATAAGAAGCTTTTCTCTCACCCAGGTAAACTCAAGTCGCTCTTTTAATGCTCTTTTACAGAAATCCACAGAGACTTCCTGCACCGGCCTCCTTCAGGCTACCTGCCCGAGGAGATCTGGCGAAAGGCTGGTGAGTGCATCTGGACAATGAATTACTTGCAGTCACCTACTCCTTACACATGTACACAAACATATGCCAACTGGCCTGCAGGGCCTCACAGCTGTAGTTATGCAAGACCAGGAGGCCATAGAATGTCATTAGCGTTAAGAGATCTCCATCTGTCATGGCCATGAAAGACAACTGCAGTTAAAGCTGCAGTGAGAATGCAGTAACCTGCCGCAGTCAACAGCAGAGCAGCACAGGTAGGGCCAATAAACTTGACTCTGCCCAAAGAGAGAAAGAAAGGAAAGTGAGGGAAAACATGGCTGGATTGTTCTTGTTCAATGTGTCTATTTTATTATAAAAGGCTAAGGGGGCTGTACATAAGCCTGGTTGCCCTCCTTGCCATGTAGGTCACACATAATACTGATGAGGTCAGCCAGAGCACAGGTGGTGTCACTTGCCCAAAGGTCAGAGATCAAAGGGCACTTATTAACTGTGACCCACACCAGTAACATTACAGCTGAGTAAAATCAATATGCCGTTAATTATTTATGCCGGAATGATGCTGCTGTTGTCTGCAAATCTTAGCTGCATTTTCACTGTGACAAAAGCTCTTTTAACTGCAGCTGTTTTTCATGCAGGTTCTACAAGTATCCCGCTTTCGCCAGCATTAAAGCAACTTCAGAACAAGCAGGGTGAGTAACAGCACCCGTATTACACCTGTACTACAAATCAGCCTGATCTTTTACATTATATTTATAGTATAGATGGCCCTGAAGACTTAATGGAGCTCTAAGTCAATTTTTTTCACAGGTGTTTCTCTTAAGATCTCTCATTCAAACAAATGAGGCAGTCATTAACATGCAAAAAGAGTACAGAACTATAACATTAATGTGGATAGCATAGCTCAGACAAATCAGTCTTGGAAGAATTTGGTGAAAAATGTTTAAAAAATGATAACTTGAAATTATATACATAAGACATTTGGCTGGCAAATCTGACCATAGTTTGAAGCATTGACAGGTCTTTTCTGAAATTTCCAGAGGTAAACTGAAAAAAAGTGAGATTACTAGGGTCTTTTTCATAGGAGAAAAAATTCAGAAACTGGTAACTTATTCATTGCTGTCTGGGAGAAATAATTTAGATATTAAAGGGATGTCAAACATGAATTTTCTTACCTGTGAGTGTCTAGATTTGGATGTCCTTCTGCCTTTGGTGAGACCTGAAACTGTCTTTGAAAATAATGCAAGAGAATAGCAGAAAGAAAAAACCTTGAAAACTGACATATCCCTGTGGGATTAAAACGTTAATATTGCCGCCCCATGTTTTCCATTATGTGCCAATTGCTCTAGCATCTGCTCCCAAGTCTCCTTGATAAAAATTAATTAAATTTGCAAACTAATTTTAGTGGTGCATTCTCTGAGTCTGATTAAGCAGTCTAGTGTTTTCAAAGATACAGAGAAATTGGCGAGAACCAAAAAGATGAAGAGAAAAGCAAAGAAGTGAAGAATGAAGGCACTGGGAAAAAAAATGAGGAGATGTGTGTGGGAGGTGCGGAGAGAACAAACTGAATACTAACTAGCTTTCCAGCTGAGACAGTAGTGATGTAGATTTGAAAACACACATACACTCAGTCAGTCAGTAGCCTGAGGCAGAACTCTATAGAGAATTGAATGGAGGGTATGTTATGACAGATATTTATGACTGGGCTCCTCAGAACCAGCTTTCTAGAGTAAACACACTATGGGGCAAAGATTGTAAAGCCCAGACATATGAAAAATCTGCAATAATGTGTGTGTGTGTGTGTGTGTGTATATACCCTGCAGCAATACACATAATATCCTGACATATTCTGAAATCATCCACATACTATCTAAACCATAACCCCACACAACAGTAGTTTCTCCCAAATCTTGTAAGCTGCCTCATATGTGTAGGCAGCTGTACCTCCTAATTCTAACATAAATGGAACTTCACAAGTGACTGTTTTTAAAGACTCTACATAAGTAACTCTTTATGTATGGTGCATGCGAATCAACAAATTGAATAAAAGAATCACAAAAAAGCAAATACGTTGCACATGCAAATACTGGGTAAAATAATTAATCATAAATGTGATATATCAATGTTTATCATTATTTTTCACAGTGCAATCTGGGGTTGTGTGCAATCAGCAAATGATGCAATGCTGCATTAGATTTTGGCCTAAACAGATTATCTTTCAAGGCAGAATATGTGGCTGTGGCTGTCAGCCTTTACGTTGGGAATGTGCCTTAAAATGTGGTTTAGGTCACCTAGCTCAGTAGGTTTCAGAGCTTATGTTAAATGTTCACATTAAAAAGGTCAAGGAAAGACCCTGCAGCACAAGGAACCCTAATGTTCAGAGTCAGGTGTTAGATTTATATTTTAGACAACATCCGTACACACTCGCACCTGCATGTCCTGAAAACACATGGATATACGCACACTCACAAACAATGTCATTTGTGGAATGAGGTTTGCCACAAACGGAGTGATTCAGCCTCAGTATTGAAGCCATGTGCCATTTATCCACTTAGTGAAAAATATGAAATATTTAATCATATACTGTTAGGTAAATAGGCAAGCTTGTGAACAACCTTTCGAGATGTCTACTGCCTATCAACACTGGAAATAATTGTAACCACTGTCGTTTGGATCAATTATTAATAGCTTATTTTTCTGACAGAATGTTTTAAATCTTGGATGATGTACATCTGCTTAGAGAGATGAAACAAGCTGAAAGCTTTGAGTGCCTCAATAAAGGATGTTGAGAGGAACAGCAGTGGTCTACAGGGATAATGTCTCATTTTTTCTCTTGATATTCCCTTCTTATTTTTAGAGGAGGCAGTAAATGAAGTGAAGAGGCAAGCCATGTCGGAGCTGCAGAAGGCGGTATCAGATGCTGAGAGGAAAGCTCACGAGATGATCTCCGCTGAGCGCTCCAAGATGGAGAGAGCTCTGGCCGAGGCTAAGAGACAGGCCTCTGAGGACGCACTGACTGTCATTAACCAGCAGGAGGACTCCAGTGAAGTAAGTACCACACATAACTGATGTTTGAAATGATGACTAGCATACTAAAGCAGTCACCCTGCTTGATTACTTTATTCAAAGCCTCTACCTGAAAACTACTGTTACTTGTCTTTGATAAAGTCTTAAATTTATATTTGTTAGGCTAGTAGTTTTAATGGTGGTATTAAAATTGGAATAGAGAATTGTGAATTTTCACTGCGATCTAAAATTCTGGTGTCATAACTGGCTGTTTTTGCAAAAAAACGGTAAAAAAAATATTTATGGCCAGTACAATTTCTTAAGTCACCGGCCATTGGCAGGTGTGGCTTCTCCTAAGGTACTGTAATGTGTGTTTGAATACATTGTTTTATCATAGCATAGATATTGATATTTATTTGTTTGGCAATCATAACAGTCCGTGTCCCTCCTGCAGAGCTGTTGGAACTGTGGTCGCAAGGCTAGCGAGACGTGCAGCGGATGCAACACCGCACGCTACTGTGGCTCTTTCTGCCAGCACAAGGACTGGGAAAAGCACCATCACGTTTGCAGCCAGGGCTTGCCTGGGAGTAGTGGGGTGCCACTTGGGACACCATCTACCACCTCCACCTCGTCTAGTGCACCCCCCACACATTCGGAGAACACCCCTCCAGGACCCCTTTCCCTGGTTGGGCAAACCAGCAGCAGTGGCAGTCCTAAGGAAGCGAGCTCCAGCAGTGTTTCTCGCTCAACCACTCCAGCAACACCCGCCCTGATGGATTCCTCATCCCGCTGACTGATGAACTCCAAAACCTAACCCCCGCCCAGCCACGTCTACTGCTGCTACAGCATCCTTCATCCAAAACAAGCTGAGGAACCTCCACCATACTTAACACTCCTCTGAACTACAGCAACCTGGCTTTCACATCTACGTTAAGCTCTTGTTTTCTCAATCTCCAAAAAACTCCATCAAAGCTTAGATTCTTTCACAAAAGGGTCTACTGTGCTAAACTCAACATGAGCAGGGTCTATAATACTGGATTCCACCAAGAAAGCCAGGGAAACACGTATAGTTACACAAGTTTTAGGCATGGCCTCAGTAACCTACACCCTTTAAGTGAGATGTGCTCTCTGAGAACTGGAGTGGCGCCATACTTTGAACACGTCCTGACCCAGGTGGGACTACATGTATGTAGGTTGGACAGGAAGGCGCCACAAGAGCACGTTGGCACTCAGAAAGCTTCCATCACAGAGCTACTTCCTCACAACATGACGCATTGCATTTCATTTTTTGGCTTTAATTAAAACAAAAGAAATGTCCAAAAATCCAAAAGAAATAATGATGATGATGATGATAATAATAATAAGAAGAAGAACCTGTTAACTACCTTGCTAGCGAGCCAAGAAAATCTACACCAGACTCACCTCTCTGTACTGACGTGAACCCAAATGAATTTTAAGTGAAAACAAAAAAGAACATGATCCAAACCTTTTTATTACACTGCCAAAGTTACTAAGAAGCACTCATCTTGTAACCAAACGCAAACAACTTCACCTCCTCAGCAGTAAAGCCAGCCCAGAGTTCCACAGGCTGTGGAGAGGTGGCATGGTGACTAGACACTCAAACCTTCACTGTGCCCACCTTGACCTTGAGGAACACAGACTTTAGCCCGGATCCATCTCTACGGCAATGGACGGTCGCACCTGGGATGTTTAAAGCACGTCACCCAGTCTGCCGCAAAGAGAAATGACATGAAAACGAAAGAAAAGGCGAGGATTAGTAAACGAAAAGAGAAAAAATGAAGGATGAACGGCAACGGAATTGCCAAAAACCTCAATGGATTGTACACTAAGAACGAGCCTTTTCTTCTGAAACATTTTCGTTTGGTTTTCCTAATGCTGAGACATTTCATTTTGTTGTACGATTTCACTCTCCCTCGTTTTCCAAAGCATGACAAGACTGTAGAGTCTCACGAGACTGGCGTAGACTTGGTTCTCTTTTCTCTCGCTCTTTCTACCTCCCCCCATTCTCTATGTGTTCATCCCTTTTGTCTCCTGACAGAAGCTCTAAGCAGATATCCATGAAGGGATCAAACGTTGCTTGTAGATATTACTTTGTTTCTGGATGTCTCTGTCTTCAATATCTGCTTGTGTGCGTACTCAGAATGAGGAACGCGATTCTTTCTTTGTCTTCTTTTAGGTTTCAGCCGAACATTGGACGGAAAAAGACACTCTAATGGGGGAGAAGCTGTGTTGTACCTATTGTTTGATTTGTTGTATCAATATTGATGATGAAAATCCTCATGTAGAATATTTTATATTGCTCGCATTGTAAGACAGTGAGAGAACGGAGGTGCAATATGGAACGAGAATTCAGCTACTGAATGGAACCTCAGAAACGGCCCTTAGGGTACCTTATAATATAAATATACATATAAATATATCTAAAATTACCACAGTAAATTAATGTGAATGTACATAGTATTTAAAAAGAGGTCCAAAAATGAGTTTGCCAAATAACAGAAACCTTTAAAGTATAATGTCTAGAACATAATTTCTCTCCATTTAAATCTTTTCTGTCTGACTGATCATTTTTACAACGTCTGTTGTAACGGCGGAGGAAGAGGTGTTCACATCACTGCTCGTGTAGAGGACTCTGCTGACGGACGCTTCAAGTGAGGCGCTTTTGTAGCCATAAGCGTGTCGACGCAAACGGCATCGCTTCAAAGACACGCCAAACCACAATAGACTGACCTAGCTTGTCCCACTGAGAAGTTCCCAGACTGGGATTTGGTATAGAATCTGTGTGAAACATTGCCATCCTTTGGGCCAAAGTGTCACTGCAGTGGTCCAATGTGTAATTTGCACACAGAAACACACATGCATGCACATACAATCACAAAACCAAACCCTTGATTGTCCATAGTCCAAGTGTCTGACACCAGAATCAAGCAAACACTATTGATGGTTCTCAACTGGTTTTGCTTAAGTTCCCAGATTTACTTGCAGATTTGACAACAGGACAACATAGTACCAAACATAAATCATATTTATTGTAATCTGGAAAACAACAATAGAAGATCAAGCTCTGGCACTAGCTTACACTTGCAGCCCTGTTTACAGCCTTTGTTTTGGTCAGTTCTGAATTTCTGCCAGCTAATTTATAATGCTGATTACGTGGCGCACCTCTGATATGGACCAAACTTGAAAGGCCTGTTTGTTGCTCATTCTATTTTGTTGTTGCTTTAAGCATTGATAGTTTAATTTGTCACATGGCATATTCGATTGTTAATGGATTTCTAAAGTATTACATGAACTCATCCTGAAAATATCAGCAACACATGACCCTAAACCAGTGGGCTACTAAAACAACAGTCTGATGAAGTAGGAGTCTCTCTCTCCCTCCATTTTGAGGAGGAATTTTGATGAACCATCCTCTCCTTGCCTACTAGCTACCTCCTGTAAACAAATCCAAGACATTTTGTGCTTGGAGAATCAAACCACTAGCAGACATGCAAATCTATCATCCTGCTTGAGCTAACCAGGACATTTCAGCATCGAAATCTGTGTCAGTAACTATCCTCAGTAATCAGTTACATTCAAATGTCTGTGCCATTAAATGGATGTGCTATTATTCATGTAGCTAGCTATAAACGTTGACAGTTTAAACTAAACAGTTCAAACTGTTGATCTACCATGACTTTAGTTTACCTGACTGTAGAAAAATAGCACCTCTTGTGGCAAGTCTTAGAATTGTTGCATCATGAACTGCATTCTGACACATTCGGAATGCGAAATTGAGCTTGCCTAGCTGTACTTGCTTAGAATGTTTTGAGCCCTGAACATTAAACATATCTCATAAATATCCAAAATGATAAAAGCACAGACCAAAGCATAACTGCACATCCACATTCGTTGTCGCCTATAAACACAAACGGAATGTGGGTGACCAACTACGCCCATAAACCAAAGTGTACAAAATTACCATATTGAAAGCACAAGATGACAGTAAACACATCAAGGGAAGAGATCAGTACTACAATTCCAAGCCGGGAAGTGCTTGTTCCTGGCATCCAAAGCATCAGATAAGATTACAAATACTTCTAACATTGAAATCAACCTTGCTTAAAGACTTCATTGTGGGAATGCATGAGTGTGAGTGAGAGATACTTTCTATTAATGATTTTGCTAAGGAACTTACTTGAATCTCCAGAGCTTTAAAATAACACCATTTGCAAAGTTGTACTAGAGAGTTCCCATAAACTCATTTTGAGCTTTGCTTGTCTGCTAGTCCAGAACTCATACAAGCATATGTTTGCAATATTTTTGGCCATTCTGTTCCAAAACCAAAATCGAACCAAAACAAGAGCATGCAAATGCATCTTCCACTGTGTACTGTAATTCTGCTGTCATTTGGCATATCGAAGGGCCCTCGTTCTCAAAGCAAATCTCTGGATTCGGTCAGCATTTGGCCTTGTCAGTGGACCCAAGTTGGGCAGCTGCTCCGTTCAAAGGTTGACATGGGGAGAGAGAGAGAGAGAGAAACTACATCCTACACATTCAGCAAACATTCTCCTGAAGTAACATGGATGCTGAAGGTCAACTATTCTGTAGCTTAAACCAGCTTAAGATGGTTTCAGAGAGGGTTTGTCAAGTAGTCTGGCTGGGAGACTAGTTAAACCAGCTAAGACCAGCAAACCATTGCACTTCACTAAAGTTTTATTTTTTTTGGTTTTTATATGACTATAACATCCGCTAAGGCTAACAGCAAAAACATTTTTATCAGAGAACATGCAAGGCTGTAGTAGTAGAAACCTTACACTACTGTAGATTTGAACAGAGGGACGGGCATTGAACATGCACATGATAAATGCCATCACAGCAAGATATATATATTTCTGTACTAACAAAGGCTTGGTTTGATACATTGATATACTGTATTGTGCAATACATCATTACAGGAGAAGGCATTGTTTCAGTAGGAAAGGTCGGTGTGTTAAAATGTTTTCTTGTTTTCTCTTTCAAGGTCCTGTTATCATTCTCTAGATGATGTGAACTGTGCCAGGAGAGTTTTATTTATTTCTTGCATGCTCTTTTCCCCCCTTTTGCAATTCCCTCACCCTCTCTTACTGTGCGCTTTGTTGGACATGTGACGCTGTAAACATTCTAAATCAGGTTATTGTCTGTGTTGAGATACGTATCTGTGTAATTAAAAAGACAGTGAAATATGACTAGTATTTGAATTAGCTTTTTTTTCCACAATAGAAAACATTTCTCTTGTATTCTTAAAAGCTGGAATGTCATTTTCCTCATTGGGGCTCTGCAGATTCTCCAATGAGGTACAGTTGAAACCGCCTTTATAAGTTTACAGACATAATTTTTAAGGTTATGGAATCGCACACATAAGAAGGAATGTATACTGATGTCTTGTAAGTTATCTATGAACCACAATGGTCATCATTGGACCATCATTCCTAGTCAGTTGTCTACCATTCCTAGTCAATGAATTCCACAGAAATCCATTTGGATATTTTTCCATCATTTAGAACTAATCCTATTGAGAATTTCCCTTCAGTATTCTAGAATAGCACAAAAAGGAGATATTTTACAGCAAATAAAGTTCCTAAATTAACTATTAACTCTTTCTGAAAATCCCTGTGTTATTTTTTTTCAGTTGAGTTAAATAAAAGTGTCCAGCAGGTCGAGCAAACATTAAACCCAACCGCTGGGTTTGTCCATTTTCAACCCAACTTGGGTTGTTTTTAACCCAGCTTTTTTTAGAGGGTAGGCATGTATTATTTTTGGCTATTTTGACTAGTTTTTCTTTAACCTCAACAGCTTATAGGGATTTTTACAGTCTTATTTCAAGGTGCGTTAATTAAATTTTTTAGTCTAAAATCATAAAGATCCAATAAAAGTAGAGTTTTCTTAAGGAATACACAATATCCAATAGTACTTGTTTTAGTTTAATCCATCTGATCCTGCTGGATTTTTAGAGGGACCTTGTTTGATTCCAGTAGGATAGGGTTGGAAATTCCAAAATCCTTCATGGTTTTTTGACTAGAGTAAATTTGAAACCTCTACATTTTTCAAGGAGAAATAATCAACTAAACTATCTTCATTTATTTAAAACAAAATTTTCTTTTTTTTTTTTTTTTTTTTCTTCTTCAAAAAATACAATCACACCTGTTTCTTCTACTACACTCACTGGCGTTTGATTAGTCGAGTCAGGTGTGTTAGTTAAGGGCTGTACCGGGAAGGCTGTTGGAGCTGATGTTGAAAACCAGCGTGGATCCTCCAGGTAAAGTTTCACAAAGTAAGCAAGAAATTTGAATTTTCTGTTTACTTCGTTGTGAACAATATTAACGATCTGGTGGCAGAAAAAAAATCGTTAAATATAACTATTAAGCGAATACAAGGGAATGTCACACCTGAATATAGTGGATAAAATGGTCAATATCAGAATCCAGTAAACTGAAGCCGACTATTTCGCCATTTCATCGCGTTTGAGATTTAGCAAAATGTCCGCGCCATGTGCTGTGTCGTATTCAGACAATTAAGTTCTTTATGTAGCACAATAATCAACCAAATACACTGAAATCGAGATACATGTACACATATGTACATGTACACATGCGTAAGCCTACCTTAGTGCAGTTTTTCCAGTATAGTCCTCTGGAAATCATTCGGCGAAATCGGGAGTTTTCACACAAAGTCGTTGGCAGTTTAGCAGCGCGGCCTTGTTTTTTTTTTTTTTTTTTTTTGTACTCAAATCAATTACTAAACGAATTAAAATAACGATTTTAGGTTACATTCCTATACATATAGGAGAGTGTATTTTTAATAACTTTTAATAAGCGTTTAGGTGTGTTTTCTTTTTGTTTTTGCTGTTCTCTTAAAGGGACAGATCACCCCAAAATTATTTTAGGACTTTGTTGAAAATGTTATTTTTCCCATTCTTCTTTTTGTTCCTCAGAAAAAATAAGTATACGATTTGGTGAAGAGTAAATAATGACAGTAATTTTCATTTTTGGTTGAGCTATAAAAAAAAAAAATTAAAACGCATAATATCATGTAGTGGAAACTAAATGAGGTCATAGAAACTGCATGTATAAATTGATAAATGTACGTACCATGTGCTATTTTGTATTCAGACTATTAAAGGGTTAGTTCACCCAAAAATTCTGGCATTAATTACTCACCCTCATATCGTTCCACACCCGTAAGACCTTCATTCATCTTTGCAACACAAATTAAGATATTTTTGTTGAAATCTGATGGCTCCGTGAGGCATACATAGCCACCAATGACATTTCCTCTCTCAAGATCCATTAATATCTATAATATTAATCTTGAACCACTGTACTCGCATGAACTGATTTAAATCTGTTTTTAGTACATTAATGGATCTTGAGAGAGGAAATGTCATTGCTGGCTATGCAGGCCTCACTGAGCCATTGGATTTCATGAAAAAATATCTTAATTTGTGTTCCGAAGATGAACGAAGGACTTCCGGGTGTGGAACGACATGAGGGTGAGTAATAAATGGCAGAATTTTCATTTTTTGGGGAAAAAACACTTTTATAAATGCTCTGAAATAGAGAAACATACACATACGTAAGCCTACCTTAGTGCAGTTTTTAACAGTATGTTCCTCTTGAAAATCATTCGCTGAAATCGGGGGGTTTTACACAAAGTCGTTGCGTTGGCAGTTTAGCAGCGTGACCTTGTTTTATTGTATTCAACAAATCAATAAAACAAAACGATTTACATTCCTACACCTATAGGAGAGGGACAGATCACCCCTGATTTATTTAGAACTTTACAAGGTCTCCGTGATTTTTGCCATGTAAGACATGCTCCTGGATCAACATATTTCGTTGATCCAGGAACAACATTCCTATCCAAAAATTTAGTCCTAACCTTTTCCCAACCCTTAAACCTACCCCTACCCATAACCTATCCTTAAAATAGGAGGGAAATGTGTTGTAGAAGCACCTAACCCAGGTTGTAAGTCTAAACTTGACATAAATGGTAAACTTGTCCCGCAAATCTGATTGGTTGATTGGGATGTTGTTCCAGGATCAACAAATATGTTGATCCCGGAACATGTAGTACTTGGTGAAATCACGTTCACCGACTTTACATGTATGGATTTAATCCTGTATGAAAATGTTGTTTTCCCCATTGTTCTTTTGTGTAGGGCTGCACCACGATTAATCGTTTGCAAAATAAAAGTCTGTGTTTACGTAATAAGTGTGTGTGTTCTGTATATAATAATTATGTATATTTAAAAACACACACATGTATATTTAAGAAAAATCTTATAGTTATATATAATATAAAATATATTTAAATATATATATATTTATACATGCATATATATCTTAAATTTATACATGTATGTGTGTGTATTTATATATACATAATTATACACAGAATTTTTTTTACGTTAACACAGACTTTTATTTTGCAAACGATTAATCGCGATTGCAGCCCTACTTTTGTGTTCTTCAGGAAAAAATAAGCATACAACTTGGTGGAAAGTAAATAAAGAGAGCAGTTTTAATTTTTTGGGTGAACTATACTTTTAAAGGGATAGTTCACCCAAAAATTAAAATCCTGTCATTCATCTTTGGAACACAAATGAAGATCTTTTTAATGTAATATGAGAGCTTTCTGTTTTGTTTTCTAAATTATGTTAATTTGTGCAAAGAAAGCACTCGTGTCACTTCATAAAACTGAGGATAAACCACGAGTCACATGGATTACTTTTATGATATCTTTACTATCTTTCTGTGGCTTGAAAGTGGTAGTTGCATAGCCTGTCAATGGAGGGACAGAAATTTCTCAGATTACATTAAAAATCTTAATTTGTGTTCTGAAGATGAACATCTTATGGGTGTGCAACGACATGAGGGTGAATAATTAATGACCGAATTTTAATTTTTAGGTGAACTAACCCTTTAAATAGCCCTGCGGTGTGAATAATTTAAATTATTTTAGTCCAAATTAACATGAGGTCATAGAAACTGCGTGTATAAAAATCATACAAGAATGTCATCCTGCAAGAGATGTCCTGTCATCTACCCTTGTTTTCTGTGTACAAAAGGAGCTCTGTTTGTGTGGAAAATCTTGTTCCTTCAGGATCTGGATGTGATTCAAACTCGTGTGCTGGAAATGGACGAGTCTGACATGCAGTATGAGGTAGAGAGACAGTTTCCCTACAGCCCTCAGGCAGGTGAGCAGCCAGCTGGCCCACACCTGAGCCCATCTGCTGGGCCACAGTGTCTTATCACTGCCCAATGAGGCATGTCCCAGAAGGGCTGTCCTGCAGCCCGGCATGTAGTCTTATCTAAGGACATCTCTGCTTGCACAGGGACAGCCTTCTGTGACAAATGTGAACCCTAGTTAAATGCGCCAAAGACACACTTACAGAGTTCCTGAACCGTACTTTGGCAAGTCCTTGAAATTTAGACTTAAACATGATGTGCTCTTTGTACTAGGTCTATCTAATAGTGGTTAATATTTTATATAATTATAATTAACTTTATAATCTTGCCTTCCTCAGGATTGTTCTTCAGTATGACCCATGAAGAGAGAATAGATTCTGACAGGAGATCAATCTATGTGGGAAACGTAAGCTGCTTAGATCTCCTTAGATCTCCAGATATTTGAACGTTTCCTTTCATTTGTATTTTAATCATGTATTCTAGGTGTATGTTTATGCAGTATTGTTTGACTTGCAGGTGGATTATGGAGCAACTGCAGATGAATTGGAGATGTACTTTAACGGCTGTGGCCACGTAAACAGAGTTACAATCCCGTATAATAGATTCACAGGCCATCCAAAAGGGTGCGTATCCTTTCGGCTCCAAAACAAAATATAATTTAACATCAAGCATGTTTTATATGAGTATGTTTTCCCTGTAGCTTCGCCTACATTGAGTTCTCAGAGAGGGAGTCGGTGAGGACCGCCATGACTTTAGATGAAACCCTATTCAGAGGGCGTGTCATTAAGGTGAGATGGAAATGTAATGCAATGGCATATGGTTATGCATTACGTGGCAATGTTCACACCACAGCTGGATGTGGCCAAAATAATTTTTGGAAGACATTATTGAGGAAATTATTGAGGAATCAGACTTGAAAATGTATGAAAATCCAGCATTTAGTTGATCCTGATAAGCGCTCATTATCAGAGTTATAAATATGACGGCTTTCTTTTTCCATGAGGGGGTTTGGCATCATGACAGCTTTTTCCAGGCGGTTCATTAAAGAACGCGACACTGATCAAAACTCTCCCTGATGGGAGAAATTTAAGCTTTTTGAAACATTGAATCAATTACCACTCACTGTTGACCCCTGCTGGTCAGAACTGTGTAAATGCAGTGAAAACAAAGCCCAAACATACATTAAAAACACCTTTAACAAACCAATTACAAATGTTTTACTGAAGGTGTCATCTATTAATAAATCATCTTATACCATTAAATATGAAGTGTATATAATGTGATTTATTTTATTATTATATTGTAAAGCTTGTTTTGTTAGTTTTATGGTGAGTTTGGTTAATCAGACCACTAAGAAACTTTTAGCTACAACTCTTTCTTTTTTACTATACTGTCATTAAATGTCTAAAAATGTATAAAACTGATCCGAGATCAGGCAAAAATCATATATAGACACTGGTTCATGAATTCAGAGATCATCGCCCCCTAGCGGCGAAACATTGACATTGTGAAACGTTTCGAAACGGTAACGAAGCCTTGTTTACTGAAATCACATGACTTTGGCAGTTTGATACAAGCTCTGGTTGAAAACAAATGATTCGCAAAAGTCTTAAAGGTCCCGTTTTTCTTGTTTTTTTTTTTAAGCTTTGATTGTGTTTATAGTGTGCAACATAACATGTGTTCATGTTTCGCGTGTAAAAAAACAGTATTTTTCACATAATTTACCTATCTGTATACCGCTGTTTCCACTGTCATAAAAACGGGCTGAAGACTTTCTTGTTCTATGAAGTCCCTCCTTCAGAAATACGTAACGAGTTCTGATTGTGCCAGCGGTTCCTGTGTTGTGATTCGACAGCAGCTTAGCGCTCCTTGCCCGGAAAGGTCACGCCTCTTACCATAACGTGTGCTGCACATAGTTTTACATGTGGATTATTGTGGTGGTGTGCCGAATGAACACAAAAGACAATAATTCCCGAGAGACTGAACTCTTTAATCTCCACAAGCAGCGACAGAAAATGTACAACGTTAGCACTCACTCAGAAGAGTACCTCATACGGAAAACAGCCATATACATAAACATGGTCCCCTCTTGTGGCCATTATGTGCACTGCAGTCCAACATTAACTATTGCAGTAAGGATACCACAATTATAATTTTCGGGAACCGAGTTAAACATAAATTGTCACCATTGATCTCTAAGTACAGCGTCCCTGGGACGGCCAAACAAAGGTGATTGGACTGCGGGATGAAAATAACAGCGTTTCGACGACATGGCGACAAACACACTCTACACACGCAACTCTTGCTCTTCTCCATGGGAGCGCAACAAGACCACGCCCCCTTTTTGTGTATTCCTGTGGGCGGAGGTTAGTCAAACTGTTTTAGTGACGTCATTAAAGAAGGAAGTAGAGTGACGTAGTCCAAACTGGCCGTTCGATGTAGGCGACTTCTGTTAAATAAAATATCTCGCTTGGCATTGAACTTTGAGCTTTAAAATTTTACAGATTTTATTTATACTCTAACAACAACATTACACACTAACTAAAGTTTGAAACATGGGATCACGAAGAACGGGACCTTTAAAGCTTCATAAAGCAGTGTTTCGAAAGTGCCAGACAACTGTTTTCCATTTTGTGTGCCTTAAGCTGGGCATACACTGCGATTTTCGTTAGATTTTGTGCCGGATTCTGACTCGTCGGGCCGAATTTCAGCTTTGTCGTGCAGTGTACAGAGGGATCTGTGAGGTTCATATCACCCTTTTTGGGCATTGCCCATTTTGAATTTTGTCTAAATGCATTAAAAAAAAAATAATAATAATATTGCCGTTTTGTTATAAAAGTCTGTAAGTGTCATCAGCATCATGCCTTGTAATGATTTGTAATTTGCCAGCTGTAATAGCTGGTCTTAATAGATTCCTTCATGCTAACACAGACCGATTTTACCACAGTCGGCCAAACTTTCTGTCCGGCGTTTTGATTTTCTTTCGAACTCCTCCTAGACTGTTTGTGTGATTTTTCACCAAAACATCTTCAGACCATGCCGGCAAGAAGTTATGGATTTCGTGTCGATAGACGAAACTATTATCGTTTACCCAATCAACGAATTTGATGGCATGATGCCAAAACGACTCTAAGGCTGTATCTCTGCAAGTCTTTGGCATATTGCCAACAAACTTTGTCATTATCACCCCACAATGACCACACAACATCAATTTAGTCACAGCGCCACCTATTGGTCAAGTGATAAGCAATTAAATCATATTACTAGTGATTCTATTTGATTTTTCAGACATTTTGACTAAAATAATTTTAAAATGTCTATAATTACTCATTGTTGCAGTTTGTCCGACTACTTCATTTTTGTTTTCTTCTCATAAACATACAACAGCCTACCATTATATGCATGTGGTTCAGTTTTGCATGTCCAATATGGGCCAAATTTTAATTATGTAAACAATCAAGAAAAACGTAATTGTGCACATTAAAAATGTAATTGGGCTATATTCACACTCTTGTGGTGTGAATGTAGCCATAGCATCTCCAGTGTTGTTTTCCTTGTAATGAATCTGTTTTTTTGTTTGCAATGAAATATAAATCTGTGACAGGAGGAAACCATTTCATTTCAAGCTCTTTGTGCACTAGGTATTGCCAAAAAGAACAAACATTCCAGGTTTCAGGACTACAGATACGAACTTGCGTGGAGGCTGGTCCCGAGGACGGGGTTTCCGTGCCTCGAGATTTTACAACCCATTCAGAGGCTGCCACTTCATTAGGTCAGTTCTGCCAATTCATAACCATATGTCACATGATACAGAGCTCTAATTATTGCAGAGACGCAGTGGTCCGTGGCCTTGCACATTTCATATATGCTGAAATGTTCTCTAACCATATAATTCCATATTGCTTTCAGATTTGTGAAGCCCAAAAACTAATGCAAATTTACAGTGATCATAGTGGTTTAACAGTCATATGGAAGTGTGGCATTTCTCTGGCTTTCTTTAATGATGTCTTAATTTTACTTTTTTTTTTTTTTTTTTTTTTAGGGAAAATGGACGAGCTCATCCATGGGTTGATTCTTTTTGATATTCATTTTTCTGTTATCTTCAAAGCACTTCTTGGTGCTAATTAAAGTACGTTTCAGTAGTTGTATGAAGGGAGCTCAGTTTAGTATTATGATTATTTTGTATGTGTGTTTGTAGCTTGTATGACACTACAGAAAGCGGAGACTTGATTTCTATTGAGTGGTTAAAGTTTTATTTGTATTTTATACAATTTCTTTAAAATACCATGCCTGTGGGAGGCTGAGATGTCTTGTGAATTTCAGTACTTTGTCTATTTTTGCTTTTTTCATGCTTGGACTTCATCACTGTAAATAAAATCAATATTATCACGAGTCGTTTTATGAAACACAAATTATTTATTTTCACTGAAACAAACAATACATAATGGACACTGATGCAAATATATACAATTGTAAAGAGAGGATTTCAGCAGGCCTGCACCATCATAGCTGAAACTATACCGTCAAAAGCCCTGAGGAGAGAGAAAAATATCATATTAGAGTATCTGTCGCTGTATCAAACACTCCAAATGCATGTTTTCACCAAAGAAACTTACTTTGATTGAATTGGATCTCCAGGATTGTAGAATGGGTTACACATTACATCAGTGAAGGAGTTGTGCAACTTTCTGAACATCTGAGGAAAGAAAGAAAAGCTCAACTCATCATTACAACCCATGTGATTGACACATCTCGCCTCTTTTGTTGTTGTTGTTGTGAAATGTACACGTTCCACCGATGTAACTCACACTTCTGATTTCGTTGTCTCGCAGAGATGTGTTGGAAGAATCGACAACAATCACAAACTTCACCTTAGAGTTTGTCACATAGCCATATCTGTAAGTGTTGTTAAGTTGAACATGTTGTGCATAAGAAAGCAGCCAATCTTAAAGTGATAGTTCACCCCAAAATGAAAATTGTGTCATTTTCTCTGAATCATGTCGTTCCAAACTTCTCCTGTGGAACACAAAATAAGATATTTTGGATAATGCTGGTAACCAAAAAGCTTTGATCAATGACTTCCATTGTATTATACTTCCATTGTGTGATATTTTTTTAGCTATCTTTTATCTTTCACAGAAGAAAGTCATTTTGGGTGAACTATACATATACTTTATCTCACTTTATTAAGCAATTTCTTTGCTGTTGACATTCAATGATCCAATTCAATCAAACTAATAATCAAAAAACTTTTCTTTTTTTTTATTGCTGAAGAAAGAGTGTTGAACTTGAGGCTTATTCATTTCACTTGTTGTGAAAGGGCCTTTACATTTGCCAAAATAAAACTTTTTTTGATTTTTTAAGGGGCCTTTGAACTTTTTTTTTTTTTTTCACAAGATGTAATATAAGTCTAAGGTGTCCCCTGAATGTGTCTGAAGTTTCAGCTCAAAATACCCCATAGATTTAAAAAAAAAAATTTTAACTGCCTATTTTGGGGCATCATTAAATATGCGCCGATTCAGGCTGCGGCCCCTTTAAATCCTTGCGCTCCCCGCCCCAGAGCTTGCGACTGCCTTAAACAGCATAAACATAGTTCACACGGCTAATATAACCCTCAAAATGGATCTTTACAAGATGTTTGTCATGCATACTGCATGCATGCATCGGATTATGTGAGTATTGCATTTATTTGAATGTTTACATTTTGATTCTGAATGAATTTGAGGCTATGGCTAATGCTACACTGTTGGAGAGATTTATAAAGCATGAAGTTGTTTCATGCATTCTCTGTAAAGCTGCTTTGAAATGATATGTATTGTGAAAAGCGCTATACAAATAAATGTGAATTGAATATAATTTATGCATTATACAGACTGCAAGTGTTTAATAATGAAAATAGCGACGACTCTCTTGTCTCCGTGAATACAGTAAGAAACGATGGTAACTTAAACCACATTTAACAGTACATTAGCAACATGCTAACGAAACATTTAGAAAGACAATTTACAAATATCACTAAAAATATCATGATATCATGGATCATGTCATTTATTATTGCCCCATCTGCCATTTTTCGGCAAATATTGGGGGCGTACATATTAATGATCCCGACTGTTACGTAACAGTCTGTGTTATGTTGAGATTCGCCTGTTCTTCGGAGGTCTTTTAAACAAATGAGATTTACACAAGAAGGAGGAAACAATGGAGTTTGAGACTCACTGTATGTCATTTCCATGTACTGAACTCTTGTTATTCAACTATGCCAAGATAAATTCAATTTTTAATTCTAGGGCACCTTTGAAAACCAAAAAACAACAAAAAAAGAAATGTTACAGAAAAAGCAACATTACTTTCCATAAAAGTAATTAGTTTTTGAGGGAACACCTCAATATTGTAACACTGCATCACAATAAGAAAGAAAAGATGATCACAACTGTCGACTTTAAGGATACACTTTGTAGTCCTCCGTTGGATACAGGAGTCCCAGATAAAGCTCCCTCTGGTCGCCCAAGGCTTTGCCCACACCGGAGATCTTCTCCTCCACTACATCCAGAGAAGTGTGCACTGTGTAGTGGAACTTGAGTTCCCCCTGTGTAGGAACGCTCCGAATGTACAGTGGATAGTTCTGCAGAGATCAACATAAGTTGTGTCAATGTAACGTCCGCACACAATGCTATTAGAAATTAATGTGTGTTCATTTTGTGAATGGGTCTTTGACGAATAAGGTTTATAAAAGTGTAAAAAACAATGTAGATATCATTAATTTTGACATTTTATTTAATGTTAACAATGAGATTGTGGTTTTTATAATCAATTAACACTGCTTTTGTCTTTTTTTTTACAAGATGGACAAAATTTGTCACCAAAAATATAATTTGGTTTAACCAAAAGACACTTTTGGTTTTACTGAATGACAATATTTTCAAGCAATGCGAACAGGCTGATATCTAGCTAGCTAACAAAAGTACAATAAAACATTTTATATTTAGTCCAAGTTTTTAAAATATTAAAACATTTTTCATGTTTTATAGCGGTTGCACAAAATGACCTGATGTTTCGGGACATGCGTATGATCAAGTATTAATTTTTCAAATAGTTAAGAGAGACTTAGTTACTTTGCTTCATGACCATGTGGTTCCTTGCAGGTGTCTGAATGATGTCACATGATATTGACCGCATGACTTTATATTGGTTACTCCAAATGACAATAATGAAATTAATTTTTCCGGACGTTCTTTCTCATAACAAAGCAACGACTACAAAATATAATTAAAACCTTTTGGATTCAATGAAAGAGATCTAGTTGTACTATCTTACATACTTTGTTTTTTATTGTTATTGAGGATTTCGGACAAAAAAAATGATCTGTCATGTCATTGACCCCAATAAGCATTAACTATTTGTCTATTTGCAATAGCCATGACCCGTGAGTTAGTGACTGATATATCATGGCTGCATCCAAAATCACATGCTTCCCTACTATATAGTAGGTGAAAAACAGTATGTGAGAAAAGTAGTATGTCGGAATTCACAGTACTCAGCAAAAAGTCCCCGAATGACCTATGACTTCCAGCGAGGTTCTGAAGTGCGCATCCGATGGACGCTTTACTATCCCATGAGGCCACAGGAAAGGATTTGTGAATGGCAGTGAAGCGACACAACTGATATTGGTAAGTCACATGATAATGACAATATAGCGAATGAATGTAGTATGCCCGCATTACATTCATACTAGAACATAATTTAATGCTTACATGCTTAAAGTACATACTTATTCAAAATTAGTACCTACAGGAGAGAGTATTTGAATTCAGACACAGCCCATGTGTTAGACCAGGGTTTCCCAAATGTTCAATTTACAAAATATCAAACTTTTTTTAAAAATGGAAAAATGTCCATAAGATGTAATACAAATTTCAGCTTATATTTATAATAAGTTGTAAGAGTGCATGTAAAAATATGAAGCATTTCCAGTATGAAAATTCCTGAGGTAAGTATTATTCATATTAATGGATGTTAAATGAGAACTTGTCATGTAATTTTAATTTATACCAGGGCTCTCTGACAGGCTTGATTCTGATTGGCCAATGACAGCATGTGGCGGTCAAATGTTTATAATCCATCCCTCTGTAGTCAATACAAGAAAGCTAATACATTTTTTCATGTCTTTGCATTTATTTATTTAAGTAGACCGATAAAGATTACGCAAAATGACAGCATGTATAGTCTTCATTAATGCACAGTCTGTTTTATATTTCTTCCCAATTGTACTTATTATATGTAAGGGATACCATAGTTATTTTGAATTAGTACTTTTTATTTAAATGTATGCATTCATCCATGTTTACACAGTTAAGGAAAACTTGTAGAATTAAACTACATTAATTTGTAACATACAAAATTACAAATACGGTAAGTTTGAGATTACATACAAACCCTTACGAAATACAAAAACAGTTATTATAGTTAAACCATGATAACACCACATAAAAAAAAAACTATAGTAATTTATAGTAAAGTACTTGAATTAATTTGTTGTGGTA
Source organism: Chanodichthys erythropterus (assembly GCF_024489055.1). Classification (NCBI taxonomy): domain Eukaryota; kingdom Metazoa; phylum Chordata; class Actinopteri; order Cypriniformes; family Xenocyprididae; genus Chanodichthys; species Chanodichthys erythropterus. Next base: position 58,405,744 of record NC_090231.1, read on the forward strand.
AATCTATAGTTGCTGTGATAATATAACAACTATAGTAATATAAACAAACTACTACGTTTTATACAACTATAGGGTATATTATACTACAATACACTAGTTTACTGTAGTAAAAACTAAAGTATACTACAGTATTTATTACAGTGCATTACAGTTAATACTACAGTATGCTGTAACATTCACTAACAAAGTGTTAAATACTATAATATATACAGTATACTACAATTTACTATAGTATTTACGATAGTAATTTTTCATGTCCAATTTAGAACACTACCCATAGTTTAACCATTTATACAAATGGTAATAAATCCGCCAAAAAACATGGTTACCACAATTTTACTATAGTAAAATCATGGTTATTTTTTGTAAGGACACTCTCTAATCTCGCATGAAAAGAAAAATCGCTCAAAAACAAAGCAGGGTTGTAATAAAAACAAAAGTGAAACATGTTCAATCGCATTTCAAAGCATTCATGCTAAACTATAAACACAAATACACGTCAATATGATGTCACTAAAACATATCAAACGCTCTTAGCAATAATTCATCAGATCTGATTAATCTAGCGCATCGGATGTTAAATGCATTCAAACATTAACGTTACCTATAAATGCTTTACTGTATCGTAAAAAGATCAAATGTTTTCCTTTACCTCCTTCGCAATGACTGCAATACACACCGCCATGATGCTGACGCGACACACGTCGGTCACGTGACACGCGAGAGTCACATGATCCACAGTTCCACAGCGCTTCGAATTATAATAGTTCTCGTGATTCGAGAATTTTTAAAGAGCACTTCCTGAAAGCTGCATGAGTGACTGTGAGAAGATCTGAAGGACGGAGATGTGTGTTCGGGCTGTGATGTGTGTGTTGTGGGCAGCGTGTGTGTGTCAGACTGCAGGAAGACATCCCAACATCATCATCATGCTCATGGATGATGTAAGTTTGGCTCTTTTCACATCAGAATCACTCTTGTGTGTGCGTGTTTAGTGTGCATTTGTGCAACACACTTATATATTTGATCTGTGGAATACATTTGTGTACTTTGTTTTTAGGCGCGTTCACGCCGTGTTGTAATTACTGCTTGTGAAACGCGTTCACATCCTCATAGAACTCGTAATAACAACTGGGAGTTTTCTGAGAGGTCCAACTTGTACCACGTGACCGCTGCAGATTCAATGTGCATTGTTCCGAGTGGAACGTCACGTGTTGTCATCTCGTCATCACGACTGTTTTTATGTTTTTGTGATGGTTGTTCATGAGTCTCTTGTTTGTCCTGAGCAGTTAAACTGAGCTCTGTTCTTCAGAAAAATCCTCCAGCTCCTACAGATTCTTCAGTTTTCCAGCATCTTTTGCATATTTGAACCCTTTCCAGCAGTGACTGTATGATTTGAGATCTGCGTTTTCACACTGAGGACAACTGAGGGACTCAAACACAACTATTAAAAAAGGTTCAAACATTCACTGATGCTCCAGAAGGAAATATGATAAATTAAGAGTCGAAGGGTGAAAACTTTTGAACAGGATGAAGATGTCACAATTTTTCTTATTTTGTTTAAATATATATATTTTTTCATTTAGTACTGCCCTTCGGAAGCAACAGAAGATACTTGCATGTTTCCTGGAAGAAAAAAATAAATGCAATTTACCTTGATCTTCAAATTCCAAAAGTTTAATGCATCGTGTTTCCTTCTGGAGCATCAGTGAATGTTTGAACCTTTTTTAATAGTTGAGTTTGAGTCCCTCAGTCGTCCTCAGTGTGAAAACACAGATCTCAAATCATTCAGTCACTGCTGGAAAGGGTTCAAATATGCAAAAGATGCTGGAAAACTGAAGAATCTGCAGGAGCTGGAGGATTTTTCTGAAGAACAGAGCTCAGATTAACTGCTCAGAACAAACAAGAGACTCATGAACAACCATCACAAAACACAAAAACAGCTGTAGATCATCAGGTGACCACACACAGGATTAAAGGTGCCCTAGAACCAGTTTTTACAAGATGTAATATAAGTCTAAGGTGTCCCCTGAATGTGTCTGTGAATTTTCAGCTCAAAATACCCCATAGATTTTTTTTTTTATTATTATTTTTAAATGCCTATTTTGGGGCATCATTAACTATGCACTAATTCAGGCTGCGGCCCCTTTAAATCGCGCGCTCCCCGCCCTCCCGAGCTCTCGACTATAATACAGTGCATTTACAAAGTTCACACAGCTAATATAACCCTCAAAATGGATCTTTACAAGATGTTCGTCATGCATACTGCATGTATGCGTTGGATCATGTAAGTATGGTATTTATTTTGATGTTTACGTTTGATTCTGAATGAGTTTGAGGCTATGATCCGTGGCTAAAGCTAACATTACACACTGTTGGAGAGATTTATAAAGAATGAAGTTGTGTTTATGAATTATACAGACTGCAAGTGTTTAATAATGAAAATAGCGACGGCTCTTGTCTCCGTGAATACAGTAATAAACTATGGTAACTTTAACCACATTTAACAGTACATTAGCAACATGCTAATGAAACATTTAGAAAGACAATTCACAAATATCACTAAAAATATCATGTTATCATGGATCATGTCAGTTATTATTGCTCCATCTGCCATTTTTCACTATTGTTCTTGCTTGCTTACCTAGTCTGATGATTCAGCTGTGCACAGATCCAGACGTTAATACTGGCTGCCCTTGTCTAATGCCTTGAACATGAGCTGGCATATGCAAATATTGGGGGCGTACATATCAATGATCCCGACTGTTACGTAACAGTCTGTGTTATTTTGAGATTCGCCTATTCTTTGGAGGTCTTTTAAACAAATGAGATTTATATAAGAAGGAGGAAACAATGGAGTTTGAGACTCACTGTATGTCATTTCCATGTACTGAACTCTTGTTACTGTACTGAACACATACTTATGAATGGGGTTATTTTAATAAATTCAGCTATTTTTGTGTGTGTGTGTGTGTGTGTGTGTGTGTATACACATTCCAATAAATTAAATGATTAATTGAGAAATTAATTCTTACTGAATATTACATATCAAATATTTTTGTCCAGGCTGTCATACATAGAAATTATGAACACAATATTAGTTACTGATTATTTTGTTTTTTTTCATGTGAGCTTTTTGTTTTTCTATGCATTTAATTTTTTTGCATAGTAAAATAAAAATTGTAGCTGTAGTTTGCCTTTTTTATATTTAAAATAATTCCTTTTTTTAATATTTTAAATAAGTATTTTCCTCATATTTTGATAGTTTAATCAAACTTGTTGGGTCATTAAAAACAAATATCTCCTCTTGACATCACTGTTGGCCGTATATTGGATGATAATCTCTGTCTCTGTCTGCAGATGGGATGGGGTGATTTGGGAGTTTTTGGCGAGCCATCCAAGGAAACTCCAAACTTGGATCTGATGGCCGCTCAGGGAATGCTGTTTCCAAACTTCTACACCGCCAACCCTCTGTGTTCCCCCTGTAAGTGCTCACCTTCATCTCTCTATCACAATGGCTTTGTTCCGAATGGGATATTAGCATAGTGCTTACTGTACAGTACTGTATTCTGCCTGCGATAAATGTTTTAAACAATGCATCACATTTATTCAGATCAGGTTATTATGTTGGAAATAAATGTAGTTATTTATTTTGCCAGTCCAAGCAAACAAAGTAAATAAAGACATGTTAATTATTTAGTTTAAGTGCTCTAGCTCTGGTTTTATACAGTACTGCACATTTTAGACAATGAAGTAACTCTCCTGGGTGTTTAGAAAAATTGCATAGTGTTAAAATGAAATGAGTTGAATGGTTGTGTAAACGAAAAGTGCGTTTGGTTTCCAACACGTGCTGTAAACGGTTGACCAATCACAACAGACTCCATAGCTTACTCATTTAGACATTTACCGCCACCTACTGGCAGTTTTAGTTTCTTAGAGTATTATTTCATTAAAAAAAAAAAAAAAGATTTCATATTTTGAGGGTAGTTCTGTTTAATTACATTTACTCATGTAGTTTCAAACCTTTCTTTCTTTTGTGGAATATAAAAGAAGATATTTTGAATAATGTTGGTAACCAAACAGTCTGTAAATATATCTAAACACCAATTAATTAAAAAAATAAAATCATGGCCTTTGTAGCCTAAATGTTTATGAGTAATAAATTCTGTGTTGAATCAAATAAAATATTTCTTTCTAAAGCTATTTTTAATGTCTATTTGATGCTTTTCTCATTTAACACAATAATGATTTAAATGATCTTTTGGGGGTAATTTCTCAGCTGAATTAGATTAAATTGCAATTAAAAATTTTAATCACTTGACAGCCCTATAAACTCATTATGCAGTATATCCTATAAAACGAATTATCAAATTTGCCCCTATTTGGGTGTGAGTAAAAACACGCCATTTTTGTGTGTGTCCCTTTAAATGCAAATGAGCTGCTGCTCCCACCCCCTTTCCAGAAGAGGGCGGAGCTTTAACAGCTCAACAACAACAAAGCTGGAGAATCTCACGCAGCCAAAATGAGGAAAGTGTTCAGCCTTACATTGTTCAAACCGGAGTCGACACTGATGGAGAGACTCAGGAAGAAGTTTTAGACGTTTCTGAATGGTTAGTGGATAAATTGATGTAGTTGCTGTGGAGTTGATTCAACTCATCCACTAGCATGTGCCGTCATGTTCATCTTTTGTGTTGAATTGACCCTCGTTTGTGAAGCAGTCCGGCGTAAAATGACAGCATGACAACAACACTCTACTACAACAACTCTTCCTCTTCTCTAAAGCAGCCCAACATGGCCCCGCCCCCTTTGTTGTGTATTCTCGGAGGCGGGGTTTATGTAAATGTTGGGGTTTGTGATGTCACAAACCCAGGAAGAAGCTGGTTGTAGTCCCTACCAGCCGTTTAAAAAGCAATTTCTGTAAAAGAAAATATCTCTTTACATTGAATTTTGAGCGTCGTAACTTTGCAGATGTTGTTTATGTTCAAACAGCAACATTACACACTAACTAAAGTTAAAAAAGTGAAATTATAATAAACCACCCCTTTAAAAATTTGAGCTGACAATTCGTCATTATTATTACAATGCAGTTGCATCTATTTTACTGTTCATTCATTTTTTTATTTCATCCTGCTGAGGAAACACAAGACGTGTGCAGCTGCATGATAGTGAGAGGACGACTTATTATGCTAATATGGATAATACACCAGCAGTACTGAAATATGCTAATTATGCATAATTTGGGAATTTGAATGGACTTGCTATGCAGAGCAGATCTTCTTTTAGTCCTCTTTTCAATTCTAATTAATTTTTAAGCAAATAAGGCTTAATCAATTGTTAATCTCAAATGTGTGAGATGAAGGTGCCTGGAGCACTCGTACCTGCCGCTATTATAGAGCTTTCCCTTCAGAAACTTAATTAGAATTTTAATCACAAAGTAGATAGAGGAGAACTTCCTAATGATAATATCCAGGGTGAGCTCTCTCATGTCCAAAGCCTCTTTCCTTTCTCTCTCTTCCAAATGCAGTCTTAAATACCACATGATTTAAATTTCAGGAAATGCATTTGATTATATTTTAAAACTTATTAAGAGCAAGCAAGAGTTTGCAGTTTAGTATAGCAACTTTTGCTCTTGCAAAACAAACGTTTATATAGGAGTTACACATTTTAAGTACAGGTATGTATTTTGTGTCTTTGATGTTTATAATCTGCATAATTTGTATAATTCCACAGCCAGGGCCGCTCTGCTCACGGGAAGACTTCCTGTGCGGAATGGATTCTACACCACCAATGCTCATGCTAGGAACGGTATGATCGTAAAACATTTGCTTCTTTCCTCAGCCCTCCATCACTGTTTTCAGTAAATCTATTCTTACGACTTTATGGTGCACTCCTATAATCAGTAAAATAACGTGAGTTATGTAATCGGATTACTTTTTTCAAGTAATGCATTACTTTTAAATTCGAATGAGGTACTTTTTGAAATAAGTAACTCTTTGTTTTTCCATTTATTAACTGACACCTCTTTTTTTGTTCTTTTTTTTGTCTTCTCAAGACAGTTCGATTGCACCCTGTGACGTCATTTTCCGTCATGAAAATTTTTCCGCCATTTAGAATTTTCTGAAAAACCTACTTTTTTCGAACTCCTCGTAGGCCGTTGCTCTGATTTTCACGAAAACTTAACCAGATCATCTCCAGACCTTGCCGACAATAAGTGACGGAATTCAAGTCGATTTGTCAAACCGTTTTCAAAAAATGCACAAACGAATTTTACAAAACGCTTGTGAAAATAGACGCAAGGCTGTATCTTCTCAATGCTTTATCGTATTCAGATGAAACTTGGTCCATGACCTGAGGTAATATGCTGCGTTTTGTCACAGCACCACATACTGGCACAGAGATACAAAAAACGGCTATTTTTGCTTTGCAATATCGGGCATTTTGGGCATCGGCCATTTTGAATTTTGATGTAAAATGCTGTATTTTATGAACACATTAGCGTATCGTTACGAAACTCGGTATGTGTCTTCGGCACTAGTTTCAGGGTAGCGCCACCTTGTGGTCAAAAGTTATAACGAAATTTCCAAAAATGCTAATAACTTTTGAATAAATTAGTCTATTTTAATGAAACTAAATGGTTTTAAAATATTGTTTGGCTTATGCCGAGAACATAGATACCAATTTTGCCATATTTGGCCAAACTTCATGTCCACCATTTTTGTCCAACCTACTTTTTCAAATTCCTTATAGACGGTTTGTCCAATTTTCACCAAAATATCATCTTACACAAAAATGCTATCATCATCAGACTATGCCAGCTAAAAGTTATGGATTTCGTATTGATAGACAAAACCGTTTTCGTATATAGCAACAAATTTCAGGCAAGATGCTAAAACGAATCTTGAGGCTGTATCTCTGCAATGCATGGCATATTGACAGCAATATTTCATTTCACTTTTGCTTTGAAAGAGCCTTTAGATTTGCCAAAAATATAACTTTTTTTTGTTAGTAAAAAGGCACAAAGTGCAAATAGCAGTATTTTCTGTGTGTAAATAGTGCCAGATACTATTTTCACCTTTGTATTGTAGTTTATTATAAAACAATATGCAATAACATATTCAGTGTATGTGATTATATTACTAAACTCATTAAATGTATGCCACCTTATCGGCACAATAAAGCCCACGCTACACCTACCCGATGATAAACACTTTATTCCTAATAATAAATAGCCGTTATGCACTTTATTTCCACTTGACGAATATTTTTTTCAATTTTTATTTAAAATAAATGCCTTTCTGATCTGATATGTGATGGGAAAAGGGAGAAGATTTTGGGCGAGTTCAGAAAAAGGTTGTCAAAAGCCAACTCCACTCGTCTTTCTCTCCACGCCACTGATCCTGTTACCAGACCGGTTTCTTTTGTGATTTTGTCTGGTCCAATCAGACATTGTTGGGCGGAGTTACTGTAAATAGCGTCTGCAAACAAGGTGGGCTATTTGCACTTAGTGTTAAATATATTATAAAACAAGCAAGCAAGCCCAGACTGGGTGAGAAAAAGTAACGCAAAAGTAACGCAACGCATTACTTTCCATAAATAGTAATGCAATTAGTTACTTTTTTAGAGAGTAACACAATATTGTAATGCATTACTTTTAAAAGTAACTAAAAATAGACTTTCTCTCCGACAGCATACACACCTCAGGAGATAGTGGGGGGAATATCTCAGGACGAGATCCTGCTTCCAGAACTGCTGAAAAAGAAAGACTATATCAGCAAGATCGTCGGCAAGTGGTGAGATTCCTGCAGCTCCTCTCATGATGAGATGTCTTTCTCTGAATAATGATATGGGCTATAATAGAATATGAAGCAGTATAACATTTCAAACGATAGAATTTTATATTTTATATATATTTTTAATTATTTAGGACTAGTTTTAAATATCTAAGATTTTGTCAAATAATGACTCATGAAAAAATATTGCTTGTGTTGATATTGCTTTATTGGTCACACTGGAAATGGAAGGTCAAGTTGCATTATGGGATACAATTCCATGCAATGTGCACTGCTTGTTTACCTCTTGTCATATGCATTGCAAGTATATTTAAATACATGTTAAGTTACATTTGTAGTTAGCAATTAATACATAATTTGATCATTTTTAATAGTTTTATTGATGAAATTTCTTGCCTTTTGAATATACCTGCTGTCTTTATAAGATTTAATTTTAATCTTTCTCTCCTATCTCAGGCACCTTGGGCACAGAACTCAATACTTGCCTCTGAAGCATGGCTTTGACGAATGGTTTGGTGCTCCCAACTGCCATTTAGGCCCTTACAATGACAGCTCCCGTCCCAATATACCCGTCTACAACAACTCTGAAATGAAGGGAAGGTGAGGTACAAACATAATGCTTGCTAACAACACCTTAGAAAACCACATAGTAACATGCTGTGAATCATGGCTGTGATGTTTGAATATCAAGCACCTCCAGAGTTTGTTTGGTGAAGTGAATTTCCTCTTTCCTCTTGTAGCAGCTGCAGTGTAGTATCTCATTTTCTGCTTCCAAAGCAGCCATATGTGCATTCTGGGTCATTGGCTCTGGCGATAGGGCTAGTTTTGCGCTTAGCAGTGGGTTTAATCAGCATGGCGTGTTTGAGTCCGGTCAGATGAACACACAGACACACACCCAAGAGATGACAGGTTGTGTGTTTGGACACCTGGAACAGCCGGAGCATAAGAGAGTCGCCTCTACCGCTCCACGCCTCACAACGCACGTGTCTTCTGAGACAATTTACTTCTTCAGTTTCACTTCGTAATCACACCCTGGTGCAGCACTTGGTTTAGGAAGCTCATCATTTGGAACAAGAACTCATATGGCGCTGGAATGAGTTTGTGGGGATGGTCTCATTAGATCTGCAGGAAGTTTATATGATCTGTGTATTTTGCAGGTATTACGAAGACTTTGAGATTAATGTGAAAACAGGGGAATCCAACCTCACCCAAATCTATCTGGAGGTGAGTTTTCCTGTTCATTGGCTTGATTAATGTTTATTTGTGTGGATCAGTCATGGACAGATGCACTATGGGATGTGCCTGATGTTGGTTTTGATTCTATCTGTCTCCAGGAAGGCTTGAAGTTTATCTCTCAGCAAGCCACGGCCCAGCAGCCCTTCTTTCTCTACTGGGCTCCAGATGCAACTCACACGCCTGTGTACGCCTCAAAACACTTCCTGGGAAAGAGTCAGAGGGGGCGGTATGTGAGAATTATCATATTAAACTGCACGGCGTAACTAATTTTGCATGTTTGTGATATGCACATGAATGATATTTCAGATAATATGGATTAGATTGGATAGAAAAGGTGTGCAATTACTTTACACTACTGGTCAAAAGTTTGGAATATTTTTTTTAATGTTTTGTAATGTACATTAAGATTTTTATAGTCTGATTTGACTTATACATTTTTTTGTACAATCGGCAATTATGTCACTTTTAAAGTGATGGTCAAACTTTTAACACGTTTTTACTATTACAGCTCTCTAGGTTAAAAAAGGTAAAGGGAGCGATAGCGATTGTAAAAGGAGCGTTCTTTGACCGCTTTCTATGTATGATTTAATCACTGTTTAAATAACCGATTATTTTTATCCTACTAAGAGAAACAACGTGAAGTTGAGCGTTTAGTCACTGGTTTGATTTACTGACACACACACAGCAAAATCACTAGAGTTAAATCAACTCTCTAGATAGTGTTAAAGTAACACTGAAGCAGAGTTAAAGTTAATGAGATAATTAAGCAATGAATGAGCATTAGTGATGAACACCTGCTGTTAACAAGCAGAATAACTGAAGAAAAGATAATCCTCCTCTGCTGAGATCTTGAGAGATATAATGTATTTTATCTTCAGGTGATTTCACCTAAGGCCGGGTTCACACCACAAGCGTCAGCGGCGTGTGAGCGTGAACTGCAGCTGCAGAGACACGCGAGTATTCACACTGGAAGCATTTGTACAGCGTCACAGCAGCGGCTCGAAGCTACATATAAAGTGATTTAAGTTCTATACAAAGATAAGTTGGTCATTGTTAAACTTGATAGTCTTGAAAGTTTGTTAACATGCAAGGTGTACAACACTCGCATATAAACGTAAAATAAATAAAAATATAGCTGCAAGCAGCAATTACGGGGCCAAGCACAAAAATGGCACAACAACCAGCCAACACGGCCGTGAGCATCAGACCAACTGCAACAGTGAGCAAATAAAGACCTAATAGGATCATTTTAAGCAAAAGAGCTGAAAAATCACATATACAGTCAATAATAAAGATTTACTGGTTTATCACATTCCACCAATAGGTGGCGCTGTGAACAAATTCATGCGGTATGGTCAGAGTGAGGTGACAATGACAACCGCAAAGTTTGGTGTCAATATGTCAAAGCATTGCAGAGATACAGCTTCAAGAGTGGGTTTCGTTGCTCCGGTATAAAGATGATACGGTTCGATTTTGGTGAAAATTGGAACAATGGTCTTGGAGGAGTTCGAAAAAGTAGGTTTTTAAAGAAAAACAATATGGCGGACAGGAAGTTCAGCCGACTATGGAAAAATTTGATATCTATGTTCTCAATGCATGACCCAAGGAATCTACTGAGACCAGTTTCATTACAATCGGTTAATAAAGTCAAAAGTTATTAACATTTTTGTAAATTTTGTTATAGCTTTTGACCACAAGGTGGCGCTTCGCCGAAACTTTTTGAGTACTGTCAGGGCATTTTTGAGTACTGTCAGGGCAAAGACCCATACTGAGTTTCGTAACGATACGCTAATGCGTTCGTAAAATACAGCATTTTAGCACAAAATTCAAAATGGCCGACAGGCAAAATGGCCGATATGGGAAAATTGGATATCATTCGACTCTGAATGATGCCCCGAATCTAACGAGACCAAATATATGATTTTTGGACAAACCCATCAGAAGTTATAAGCAAAAATAGCCATTTTTCATATCTCTGCACCAGTAGGTGGCGCTGCACCGAAACACTGCATGATGCCTCAGGTCATGCTTGTGATGACATGTACCAAGTTTGGTCTGAATACGATAAAGCGTTGCGGAGATACAGCCTTACGTCTATTTTCGCAAGCACTACGTACAATTCGTTCACGTGTTTTTCGAAAACGGCTTGAGGAATCGACTTGAATTCCATAACTTTTTGTCGGCATGGTCTGAAGATGATCTGGTTCAATTTTCGTGAAAATCGAAGTAACTGCCTAGGAGGAGTTTGAAAAATTCAAAATGGCGGAAAAATTTTCATGATGGAAAATGACGTCATTCGTCTTGACCCAAGGAATCAGAGGGAAAAAAGAATTTTGTTTCTTGCCCTTACAGTTCAAAACTTATTAACATAAATATGAGTGCAACTTTGGACAGCTGGTGGCGCTAGAGGGATTGAGTTAGAGACTCCAAATTTGCTATGGACACAGTTCAGACTGTCATGATAATGTTTACAACACGGCAAACTCAGCGAAAAGGCAGCAAACTCGGGTTTGATTTGAGTATGCAAGAGCATATATAGCTGTCTGTGTAATAACTAAAATAATGTTTACATATCATATTTTCTGCCTAGTTTAGTTTAGTTTTTTATATGCCATACTTTAACCCAAACTGAATAATTAAAAACAAGTTTAAATGAGTAAATCTTCTATAAATATTTTTTAATATTAATTTTCTTTCCTGACATACTTCAATTCTTGTTAAAACACACTAGATATGCTTATTCTGTGCATTTTGAGCACTTTTTGTGTGAAATCATATTTATTTTGTATACTTTAATTGAGCTTTGGCAGCGCAGCAAAAATAAACCCAGCGCCAAAAACGATCGCGGCACTGCTGCTTCTGCTCTGCTCCTTACGCGTGCGGTGTGAACCCGGCCTAAGACTGTGAGTGAAGTCAGTTATAGTTCTTGTTTCTCTTTTCTTCATTGATGATTGAGCTTTAGTGATGAACACCTGCTGTTAACAAGCAGAATCACTTATTTAATCTCTTAAAGGTGCCCTAGATTCAAAAATTGAATTTACCTCGGCATAGTTGAATAACAAGAGTTCAGTACATGGAAATGACATACAGTGAGTCTCAAACCCCATTGTTTCCTCCTCCTTCTATAAATCTCATTTGTTTAAAAGACCTCAGAAGAACAGGCGAATCTCAACATAACACCGACTGTTACAGTCGGCATCATTAATATGTACGCCCCCAATATTTGCATATGCCAGCTCATGTTCAAGGCATTACACAAGGGCAGCCAGTATTAACATCTGGATCTGTGCACAGCTGAATCATCTGACTAGGTAAGCAAGCAAGAACAACAGCGAAAAATGGCAGATGGAGCGATAATAACTGACATGATCCATGATATCATGATATTTTTAGTGATATTTGTAGTGGGCAGGACTAACGTTACAATGATGAAGTAGGCGTTGATTTCTTCTGTGGAGGCGGAGTTTCACTTATCTCACCTATCACATTCCAGGATCAGTCGATCGCTGGACCTGGTGTCAATAAAAGCTTTTATTGGGGTAACATGGAAGCCTTCAGTTCTGAAACTTACAGGATATTCTTATAGTACAATGAGCTCTTATGTATCAAAAGCTCAGAGAAAAGTTGATTTCTCAATTCGTGACCACTTTAAACGGCATAGAAATCAAAACTGCCTCACATTAGGACTGTGAAGCTTTGGAGGTGTTGGACTCAATCTACTCCATCTGTGTTTTGAATCCAGTCCAAATGTAGTCTTTGACAAAAATGCTTCTTGCTCACAATTTTTATGAAACTTACCCATATTCAAGCATTGCATGAAGCTACTGTTTAAAAGCAGAGGATCTGTTCTACCTTTTGATATATTGCATGTTCAGATATTCATGCAACAAAAATATTCTGGGAGCCATGAAATTTTTGTGAAAATTATCAAAACGCTGGTGGGGAAAGAGTTGTCGGCCATAACATAATTATCATTTTGTCCAAATATTCTGCTTCTGTGCATTCCAGTTTTGTATTATAGAAATGATTGGCTAATGAGATGTTATTTTTCCTGCTCTGAAGCTAGAATAAGGGCTGGAGGCTTCATTGGTAATCTTGTCTGCAGCTGTTTAGTATTCCGCCCAGTGCTTTGGAATACTGGGGCTTCAGTAAGCATACGTTTCTTCAGAATGCTAAATGAGGCTTGTGTTGACAGAGGAATGGATCAAGGCTGAGGGGTATTAGCCAGGTGCTGGCGGTGGAGGGATTCAGCCTGACATGCCGCATCTTAAAGTTTTATAACCAGCGCACATCTATCTGAGACATCTATCTTCCTCCATATATCACATCCATCTGTCACAGGACGGGTTTCAAACGTGGGCTAATTTGACAGAATTTGTTATGCTGTCTGGGTTAAAGCAATTGGTTTGGTTGAGGTGGTAAGACACTGTGTGATTTGTCTTGTAGTTATGGCGATGCAGTGATGGAGCTGGATTACAGCGTTGGCCAGATTCTGGCTCAACTGGTCAGTCTGGGCATCCACAACAACACATTGGTGTTCTTTACCTCGGATAATGGGGCAGCAGTGATGTCTGGACCACATCAAAGTGGGAAACCATTCACATATCTCCACCTCATACATTAACACACCTAACACACCTTTTTATTTAGTAAGGGAAAGAAAAGATTTGATTCGGATGAATAGATTCAAATCAAACATGCATCTCCTGCATGCTTCTCAATGTGCTATTTCTTCATTATTTGTCTATGTACATGTGCGCCCATACATTGCATTGTATCTAGCTGTTTGTCTTGTTCTATAAGCATCACTTTCTTTAGACAAGTCATGTCAAGCTTTAAAACGTATCTCAAGACCCTTGCGTTCTGTTCTATCTTCTGCTCTCTCAACTCATCTGTCATGTACGCTCCCAATACACCTATTCAATTTCTTTGTGTCACGGGTCTCTTTTGTAAAGATTATTTGTCAGAGATGAATTGCCTGTACTCCACAGGCGAGGCTTTGAGTTTGAGATTCTGTTCTGTCCCTTTTTTCATCCTCAGGCGGCAGCAACGGTCCGTTCCTCTGCGGGAAGGAGACTACATTTGAAGGTGGGATGAGGGAACCAGCCATTGCCTGGTGGCCTGGACGGATCCCTGCTGGCACAGTGAGAATGATCCCAAGCTGTTTCACTTAAAAGTCCCAATTGTGCTTTCCAATTCGCTGTATTCCATCTTTCTACATCCTCAAAACACACCTTACACATTTCTGTCTGTTCAAACGCTCCATCTAAGCTTTATTTAGTGTGCAAAAGCCGTTAAACATCAAATATGTTCACTTAAGGTTAATCAATCAAATTATTTTGCGTGGTACGACAATATAGACTGTCTGTGAAAGAATTGTCACTGCCTCGATGCTTCATCACAAATTTTATCATTTTAAAGGTGAAATATGTAAGATATGAGAATTTGGGGTGTGTCTACTGTAGTAGAGGGAGAGTTGGGGCGTGGCTACTGTAAGCAGGATGAGAGTTTGGGGCGTGGCCACAGAAGCATGCTGAGAGTTTGGGGCGTGGCCACTGTAGCAGGCTGAGAGTTTGGGGCGTGGCCACAGAAGCATGCTGAGAGTTTGGGGCGTGGCCACTGTAGCAGGCTGAGAGTTTGGGGCGTGGCCACAGAAGCATGCTGAGAGTTTGGGGCGTGGCCACTAGCAGGCTGAGAGTTTGGGGCGTGGCCACTGTAGCAGGCTGAGAGTTTGGGGCGTGGCCACTGCAATGGAGTTTGAAACTCAATGTATGTCTTTTCCATGTACTGAACTCTTGTTATTCAACTATGCCAAGGTAAATTCAATTTTTAATTCTAGGGCACCTGTAAGTGAACATAAACAGTTGATATACTGTATAAACAGTATTGGATCAGTGTATTAGCTCTTAAAGTGACAGCAGCCTATTATACCTGCTGCTGTCTGTGTCATTAATGTTAATCGAACAAGAATGCAAGGTTACGTCGGTCAAGAATAATTTGATTTTATTTATTTTTGGTGTTGGGGCCAGTGAATATTTTGGCAGGGAAAGTAAACATTTGAACCACTGGCTAAATCCTTAGCGTTGAGCACTGTTTAGGAACTGTGTTGGAAATGGCCATTTTTAAATATCGCAACCGTATAATACCACGTTCAGTTGCGTTTTAAGCTTTACCTTTATCAGGACAATAATCAAATTCCTTATCAAATGTTGTCTTTTTTGTCTTTCTTTAAATTCCTTATGATTCCCAACTCTGGTCTCCTTTCCTCCCTCCTTTTCCTGATCCGCAGAAGCTGTGCGCTTCACAAATGACTTTTAATTGTATTAGGGGCAGCTGTGACACGGGCTGTGGCGTGGGGGGATTTTTGGAGGAGGGAGCGCGGGAGCCTCGCTAAGCCTACCCCCGGCTCATATCTGAGGGGTGTGCGGGGTCCTGATAGCACGGCGGAGTGACGAGGGACAGGAGGATTGGGAACGTCTTAAGCGGCTAATCTGTTTGTGTGTTTGCTGAGGTTGGATTGAGCTGTAATGAGGGCTTCTGTATCTGAATATGCCAGGCGTGCCGGATAAAGAACTGAAGGGAAGAGGAGAGCAGAGAGGAGTGTTGGGGTATGCTGGGATGTGCCAGGTGTCTGGGCAGTGCCAGAGTGGGATAAGCAGGTGTTTCACACTGTTAATGTTTGTCTTGCAGTGGCAGGCTGGATTTTGCCCGTCCTGCTCCGCTCAACTGTGGCTTTTTGTGATATGTGTATCTTCTCGTCCATTTCTCTTATGGGGGGCATTAATGGCCTTTTTTGTTTTTAGTGAATTCAGTAACACTTTATTTTGATAGTCCACTTTAGACATTCTACTAACTACAAGTAATTTTGCAACTACATGTCAACTAGCAGTCATTCAAGTATTAGTACTGTCAGCAATCAGTAAATACACTTTATTTTGATGCTCCCAACAGACATTCTACTGACTATTAGTAACTTTGCAACTACGTCAACCTATTCCTAACCTATATAATGAGAGTAAGTTGACATGTAGTTGCAAAGTTACTTGTAGTTAGTAGAATAATTGGACCATCGAAATAAAGTGTAACCATGATATGTAACCATGAAATCAAATAGAAAATGTATTCTCAAATAAATAAAACAAGATTCACAATTTAATATTCAGAGTTTCTTAGAAATAAAGCAACTATATGATGAGATTGGCAAATATTTTTTAGTGGATTCACATTTATTTCTTTGCTGTCTTGCTGTGATGAATGCTTTAAAATTCTCAAATGTACAATCTACAAATAAATCTGCACAGTTTGCACAAAGATCATGTAAATTTATTGTTTTGGGTCAAGTAACTTGACTAATGTTATAGCAGGAAGCACCTAAGGAAAACAAACAAATAAATAAACAAAATGTGTTATTGTGAACTAAGTTTCCTATTGAGTGGCATTGCCCACACTGTAAACCCTAACACTCCTAATTATTAATTGGTTTGAGCAGGACAAACTCAAATGAAACAAATTAACTTTTATGAGTATTTAGAACTTTCTTTTTCATTTGAGCTCATGAAACTCACACATTTTAAGTGATCTGAATTGTTCATTGTTTTGAGTTTAATGAACTTGTTTCTTTTAATTAAAACAAACTTAAATTTAACTGAAACTGGACTGGGATTTCTATTTCCCAGCATGCTTTGCCATGACACTCGAAAGGGAGAATAAATGCTAAAATTAAGTGTTCTATAATGTTTTTTTTTTTTTTTGTGCAAGATTAATGTTAATTGAGGGATTTAGTAGTGTTTAATGCTAAATGTTGGTGCTGATAGCCTTGTGTGCAGTTAAGATTACATGATAATTTTAAGTTTAATGTATTAACTTACTAAACATTTTCAAGTTAAGAGCAATTAAAATGTACAAAATTGAAATCTGCCAGTTCTGCTTACTTAAACTTTGAATTTCTTAACTTAAAAAAAAAAAAGATTTAACTGATTACCTAAAAATTTGAGTTTTGCCAACTTATTTGGGTTTATAGTGTAAAAGTGACCTCGTTGACCCTCGTTTGTGAAGCAGTCCGGCGTAAAATGACGGCATGTCAACAACACTCTACTACAATAACTCTTCCTCTTCTCTAAAGCAGCCCAAAATGGCCCCGCCCCCTTTGTCTGTTTTCGGGGGCGGGGTTTATGTAAATGTTGGGGTTTGTGATGTCACCAACCCGGGAAGAAGCTTGTTGTAGTCCTTACCAGTCCCTTAAAAAGTGATTTCTGTAAAAGAAAATATCTCCCTTTGCATTGAACTTTGAGCTTCGTAACTTTGCAGATGTTGTTTATGCTCAAACAGCAACACTATGATTTCACTTTTTTAACTTTAGTTAATCAACCACCCCTTTAAATGATCTTTTGATTCAGGTAATCGTCTAGTAGCAGAAGACGTTCTTAACGAAAGTGATTCGAGACTTGACCTTGACTTAGTTGGACTAGAAACATGCGTGATGCTCGCCGCACCTACGGTTCACTTCAGCTATCGAGTGACGTGAATATAAAAATAAAGAGGTGGGGGGTGTCACCGTCTCTCCTGTTGTGTTTATCGGCTCAGAGACGCACAGACTGAGTGCATTAGACAGGGCTCGCAGGTCTGTCTGCTCAGATAACCAGCGCCAGCCCAAGACACAGAGAAGAAGAGAAGGTAGAGGAAATGAACTGCAGATAAAGACATTTTCATTTCCCTTTTTACTAGTCCCATGTTTTTCGTGTGTGCAGCTGGATAAGAGCAGCTGGTGGTAGCGGCTAGTTACCTTTATTAATTGTTCCCTTTGATTTCTCCTTTTCCTGTGTGTATAAGTATGTATGTACGTATGTCTGTGTGTGTGTGAAGCCTGAGAGTGAAGATAATGGAATGTACTGGCTGTCTGGCAATGTGGTGAAGGGAATTCTGGGAGGCTGAAGTAGACGACGTGTGTGTGTGTGTGCGCGGCAGAGCCAGCTGCTCCGTGCTGATAGTGCTATCTGATTGTGAGCGTGCCGTTTCCCTCAAAGGCCCGCTCAGGAGAGAATAGAATGGAAGATCAAGGATGACAGCGAAAAAATGGCATTTTATCGGAAAATAGTTCAAAGTTTATAAATAAAATAAAGCCTTTTTTTGCAGCAGGACTGGGGAGGACAGATAAAGCAGCAGTTCCGGCCTCTGTCCCAACTCTCCTTTCTCTTCATTTACAGAGATGTTAGTGTGGTTTATAATAAACCTGCGAGCGCAGATTAGAGCGGGAACTGAAGAAACACGTCATCGCGGTTCTGCTCTTCTAAACGGCCTCCCTGTCTGTGCTTCGCCGTCTTAGAGAAGCATCGATGCATTCGCACTGGTGCATGTCTGTGTGATTTGCTGCATGGCTTGATTTATTGACTAGTTACTACTGTCAGACTACTGATAGACCCATATATCAGCTCATATTATGTGATTTGATAGATAATTGTGCTCGCTTATCCAATTAACCCTACTGTATCATATTTAATATGAAAAAAAAAAAAAAGATCCATATGGTCAAAACTGCTGATAAACCTGTTGCACAGAATCCACTACATGCCTTCTGTCGTCTGATTGATAGTTTAGATGTTTTAGCAAGAAAAAGCCTTTTAGTAATCACAATTATTTTGGCCAATATTGTAATCATGAATCTTTAACACTATTAGAGGGCGAGATGACCAAAATCTTATACCAGTGATTTTTTTTTATTTTTTTTATAGTATATTCTTTTTGGGAATAAATTTGCGATGATATTAAAATTTAGGTACCATTGAAATTTCACACTTCTTGATAAAAAATTAGACTAATGCAAGTTAAAAAAACAGTCAGTTATGCAATAAAAAACGAAGAAGAAAATTGCAAACAATAGGACAAATACAATAGAACAATTTTTTTAAATGTACATTGATTCTTATTAAAGCTACAAAAGTTATTCAGTCAAGAGCTGTGAGTGATTTTCTCTTTATCATTTGTTGTTTGATCATCATTAATGACACAGACGGCAGCAGGTTTATTAGGCTGCTGTCACTTTAAGACCGAATGCACTGATCTAATATACTGACATGCATCCAACTGTTTGTTCACTTAAGAACCGTGCAAGATTTCTAAGTTTCGGTTCTGAAAACGGTTCTGGTGTGATGGGTGGGCGAAGTGGGGGGAGCGTATTCTTTAATAGAGATGTCTCACGTGAATATTAAAGCAATGAATGCACTGAAAAGCCCTCGCGCTACTCGTATACGTCAGATATCAATAGAGAGAGAGAGGCACAAAGCTGCACGATTAATCTTTAAAAGATCGCGTTCTCGATTTTCGTCACCCACATGATCTAATTCCTAAAAGACAGCGATTCAACGATATATTAAACCTTTGACAAAAATAAAATCTCGACATTCAAATATGCGTTCGCGCTGCCGTTGATCTGAAGAGAGTTGTCATGTGTAGATATAAACCGCTTCGCAATCTTTCCAAACGCACCGTATCATTATTTCTGTCTGACAAATATTCCAATTATAACAGAAGTATACAAAAGTTTATTATACAGATTAAAGCGCTGATGTTACCGATCAAAATATAATAAATTACCTTCTGAAAGTTACTGAACTTCAAGTAACGACTGTATCGATTGCATTGTTACGCCACTAGGTGGCAACAAATTTTCTGTGTGTCTATCAATGAATCATTCTTTCTGTTTCACCTGTCTGGATCTTACATGTGTGTTCAAGCATCTTATCTAATTTGTGGTAACACTTTACAATAAGGTTAATTTATGAACTAACCATGAGCAATGCATTTGTTAATGTTTAACCTTAGTTAATAAAAATACAGCTGTTCATAGTTTGTTCGTGTTAGTTTACAGTTCATTAACTAATGTTAACAAATACAACTATTGATTTTAATATTGTATTAGTAAATGTTAACATTAACAAATATTAATAAATGCTGTAGAAATGCAGTTCATTATTAGGCCTGATGTTAACTAATGAACCTTGTTGTAAAGTGTTAGCGAATATGAGATTAGCAGTTTGTTAAATTCATTTTATAAGAATAATAAACACAAAAAGGACTGTTTGAGTTGAGTGTTGTGCATTTTTCCCTTACTATTATTTTTTATTAGTTGTTTAATTATTCTAATGGAACCGGAAACCAGGATCGTTAGGCAGAACCGGAATCGGAACCGGAAAATTTCTTACGATTCCCGACCCTACTTGGGACATAACTGACTGTGTTTATGTGAATACTCACCATGTTTTTTGGTGTGTATTTGACCATTTTGGCATGTATCCGAAGTCATGCACAGAAAGCCGCTTAAGGGAACAGCACGAGTTCTCTTTGTCATTTGTTAATTTATTTTTGATTTCCATTTTGGCTTCAAACAAATAAAAGATGATGGTAACACTTTAGATCAGGGTCCAATTCTCACTATTAACTAATGATTATCTTTTTTAACCTCCTAATTACTGCTTATTAATAGTAAGGTTGTTAAGTTTAGGTATTGGGTAGGATTAAGGGATGTAAATTATGGTCATGTAGAAAAGGCATTAATATGTGCTTTTATAAGTACTAATAAACAGCCAATATCCTAGTAATATGCATGCTAATAAACAACTAGTTAATAGTGAGAATTGGACCCTAAACTAAAGTGTTACCATTAGTTGAAGCCAAATGGTAAAATCAAAAATAAATTGCGGTTAATCGCACTCACATAGTTTTCCATTAAATTCAGTCCAAAATAAAGCCTTAAAAAGTTAAAGGACATACATTTTATGGGATAGAAGATTGATTTATTCATTGATTATTGTTCAATAATGATTGATTATACAATGCAGATAGCGGTGTTTTGTTCTAGCTCCTTTTAAAGCGATTTGTTCCTCAGGTGAGTCATCAGTTGGGCAGCGTGATGGATCTCTTCAGCACGAGTCTTTCTGTGGCGGGCGTTCTTCCCCCTGATGACCGTGTCATTGATGGTCTCGATTTAAGCCCTGCACTCTTCAACAGCTCGCTGCAGGACAGGTAACCACCTCAAAGCACCAATACAGTCAGCAACTTCTGCTTTGCTGCTAGCGTAACATTGTCCTCTGGGAAACAAAGTGATTTTGAGGTCTGCTGTTAAAGCCACTACCTGGAGGTTTTGAGAAAGAAAGCATCCATTTGTGAAAGGTGCTCCACTGAATACATATTGTCAAAATGGGATGAAGCAAGAGTGGTCAGTGTTGGACTTAACACAAGGTTTCCATTTTATTCCCAACAGACCCATCTTTTATTATCGTGGCAACCAGATGATGGCTGTGCGGATCGGGCTATACAAGGCGCACTATTGGACTTGGAGCAACTCATGGGAGGAATTCAACATGGTCAGTGATTGCATGTTTCTCTGATGATCTGAAGCCACGTGCCTGAGTGTTCAAAAGCAATTATAAGTCATTTAGATAATGGTCAGTGTTGTTCTAAGCTAGAGTGTACAATTCTCAAAAAGCATCAGTAAACTTAAGTGTAAAATAGCTGGTTGTCAAAGAGTTTGATATGAGTTTAACATTTTCAGAATTAATTGGCAGATATTTCAGCGACAGTGTTGAGAAGTTCCTTACTGTGGTTGAAAATTATATAATGGTAAAGATTTTGAAAAATAACTGCAGAAAGGCCACACTGAAGATATGCATTTCACGTCGACAAATCAAATTAAATCGGCTAACTTGTTTTTGCGAGCAAGCTTTAATCTACAGCACAACATTGATGCTTCAAAAAACAAGAATTAAAATTAATTAAAAAAAAATAATAAAATTAATCAAACATTCATTTACAGAATTGAATTAGAATATATCGTTCTAATAAATAAAAATAGCCTAATTAAAAAAATGAAATAGTCACAATCAAGTCACGACTGCAAAATGCCTGAAGCGCAGGGGAACATATATTCAAATCATTAAATTAGATAATAAATAAATACATTAAAATTAAAGAAATTATTAAAATATTGAAAGTATAGCCAGAATTGTTTTTTTTAACTGCAGAGACAATAAACACGAAACAGTCTTTTTAGCTAAACATTCACAGCATCCAAAAATCAAATTACAACCGGCTGAAATGTTTTGAAATCCCTTGTACCCTACCTGATTGAGGGAGAAAAATCCAGTCTTTCACGCGATCTTCCTGTGTCCGTTTGAGTCTTTTCAAATAACGCGCTAGTCAGCTAACATTAGTCAACTCGTTAACGTTGGCCGGCAGAAGTACAGGGACATGACCTGTTGGCACAACTTGCATCATCCGTTTTTTGCATCATCTTTTACCATTTCAAAGTGCATCCACTTCTACACTATCCCTGACTAGGCATGTGACGGTATCAAATTTTCATGTTGCGATTAATTGCTGAAGCTTTTATCACGGTATACGGTATTATCACAATATTGAAAAAAAAAGTGTTGTCATGGTATAACAGGTTTAAGAACTCTTTTTGTAATAATAATAATAATAATAATAAAACTCTGAATGTTTAAATACAATAATGCAATACACAAAAAATATGAAGTTAAATTTTCAAACAAATTTAAGTGCAAAAGAATTAGGCAATAAAGAACAACAGGTAACACTTTACAATAAGGTCTCATTATTTAATGCATTAACTAAGACTGAGCAATAGCTACATTTGTTACAGAAAGTATTAAGAAATACGACTGATCATTTCAGGTACATTAAATAAGTTATTTTTATTTTAGTAACAGTAACTAAGAAATTGACATTAACTATGAATAATTAATGATTTATTAATATTTTTCATTGTCAGTTTGATAATAAAGAATTAACATGTTAACTAATGAAGCCGTATGTCTCAAAAGTTTTACTGAACAATAACAAATAATCAGAACATTTCTAATCATTAGGGCATGTTGTAGTATTAAAATGTATGTTTGGAGTTAAAAACTTCACTAGCGCAGCTGCTTTGTTTATGGGGTTTCCGGGGTAACCGCTGCATTTCTGCTGTTCCGTCAGCAGAGAGTTCTCATGCACATTGGGCTTGTTTACATCTGAGCGCGTGTTCTTTTGAATACAGCGGTGTTGTGCATTTTATACGGTTGATGGGTAAAGTATTCTTAAATGCATTATAAAAATTGGTAATAAATTATTTAAGTTTTTTTTTTAAATGTCCACGATAACAATATTGTGCATATTCATTATCGCGATGTATCGCATTACTGAATATCGGCACAAGTCTATCCCAGACATTGTTAAAGATTTAATCCCTGCCGCCAAGATGCTCCTCTGTCGGAGGAAAATAGCCTATTATTAACCTATTGGGAGAGAACCGGTACATCTATGTAAAATCAGATATTGAGCACACCCGTATCTTATTTCATAACAACTCTGCGAAGATTCAACTGTGAGATTGGTAGTCAAATCAGGCTTTCTCCTATCAAAGCATCGAATCGTCGACTATTCAGGGTCACCCCTATTAAATAATTCATCATTTTTGGGTGAACTACGCCTTTAAATGTCTACTATCAACCAATATATAACGAATATCAACAAATACAGTAAAGGTCCGTTCATGCCATGTCGGAATTTACAACTTGTAAACTTCGCTGCAGATTCATATTGCCGTTGATAGTGTTGTCATAGAAACGCTTAATTCCGAGAATGTCATGTGTTGTCATCACATAATTACGGTAATTAAAAATCTGCAAAATCTGCAACATCGGCCGATAACAGTACAATATGTTACAAATACTGTACATATCTGCAAGGGATTTTTCAGAACCCTTCATCATTTGTGTTATAGACATGAATGATGCCTCAAATTGTTTGGCTTTTCTTTTTGCTTGATGAACAAAAATATCCCATAGACTTACATTAAAGGATTTTGGTGCCAATAACCAACGTATCCACACCACACAGAATACATTAGCATCATGGTGGTGAAATTTGTACAACCAATCAAACCAAATATTATAATCTATATATTATTGTCTGACGTTTCCCTGATTTCTTGCCTCTTGATGCAGTAATTGCATTCCAAAATGCACATTAGCGTGTTAATGTTATCTCAAAAACAATGCCTTATCAAATAGACTTGAAGATCAGGCAGTAATGAATATTAATGGAGCTAATGGAGTGGGACCACTTCTGCAAACACGCTTCATCTATTAGCTCTCTATTCCAGCAGCATCCTTCATGCTGTGAGCTGCATTCTGTCAAGTCATCGGGGACACGTCTGTCTGTCTGTCTCTGTCTGCTTCGTTTCTCATTAAAGTCACACAACACGCATACATGTAACCCCTGTCCGCCGTCAGCCGGGGCCGCGGGCTTCTTCTCCGAATGCGAAGGTTTGTTTTATGCCCCATCGGTTGCTTAAATTGCTCTCTCCTGGATGGCCGCTGAATCAATAGCAGCCCCCTTTATCAGCTCATGTGAACTGGAGTGTAACTTCACAAATAATGGTGGCTGATTGCTTGTGAGCTGCCAATCGATTGTTTGAGCTCGCCTCTCACGCCGAGGACGGAGCGGGTTGGAAGCTGGAGTCTAGTCCTGATGGTTAATGTGTTTTCGGGAGGTTTCACCTGCTGCACACAAGAGATGCACACAAATTCAGACGCATTTTCACCTCGAGTACCATTTGGCGTGTCCCTTTGCCATCGTTTTTAAGCTCAGCGCGCCGAAATTGATTTGAATGATTGTGGGTGACGTCAGAGATTAAGCGTTCAATTTTTTTGCTCATATTTAGGCAGTGATCCATACTGCACTACTCTAAAAACAAGGCTCTTGGTTTGTTTCCTGTTAAACCCGGTTGAAATGATGGCTTAATAGTATCGGTCACTTGGGTGAATTCCTCTTGAAACCTGTGCGGATCAGCGAGGTGTGAAATGAGAAATTTCACAGTGTAAGTGCTTTGCATCCGATGATCCTCCTGCCAAACCGTTGAGCGATAATATAAAGTATTTTAGTGTGCGTCACCTCACCTAAGACACCTGAGAATTCTCCTCTTAAATTACACATTTCACCAGTTTCACTGTATTTAATGATTAGAAATCTGAGCTTTGATTGGCAGCTGGGCTTGGGCGTTTTTTTGGCACTAAGGGATTGTCGTATGACAGGGTTTGAAGTCACATTTATTTATGGCAGTAGCTCTCTAGTGTAAATACAAACCAGATTCCAAAAAACACTGTACAAATTGTGAATAAAAACAGAATGCAATGATGTAGAAGTTTCAAATTTCAATATTTTATTCAGAATACAACATAGATGACATATCAAATGTTGAAACTGAGAAAATGTATCATTTTAAGGGAAAAATAAGTTGATTTTTAAATTTCATGGCATCAACACATCTCAAAAAAGTTGGGACAAGGCCATGTTTTCCACTGTGTGGCGTCCCCTCTTCCTTTTATAACAGTCTGCAAACGTCTGGGGACTGAGGAGACAAGTTGCTCAAGTTTAGGAATAGGAATGTTGTCCCATTCTTGTCTAATACAGGCTTCTAGTTGCTCAACTGTCTTAGGTCTTCTTTGTCGCATCTTCCTCTTTATGATGCGCCAAATGTTTTCTATGGGTGAAAGATCTGGACTGCAGGCTGGTCATTTCAGTACCCGGATCCTTCTTCTACGCAGCCATGATGTTGTAACTGATGCAGTATGTGGTCTGGCATTGTCATGTTGGAAAATGCAAAGTCTTCCCTGAAAGAGACGACGTCTGGACGGGAGCATATGTTGTTCTAGAACATGGATATACCTTTCAGCATTGATGGTGCCTTTCCAGATGTGTAAGCTGCCCGTGCCACACGCACTCATGCAACCCCATACCATCAGAGATGCAGCTTCTGAACTGAGCGCTGATAACAACTTGGGTTGTCCTTGTCCTCTTTAGTCCGGATGACATGGCGTCTCAGTTTTCCAAAAAGAACTTCAAATTTTGATTCGTCTGACCACAGAACAGTTTTCCACTTTGCCACAGTCCATTTTAAATGAGCCTTGGCCCAGAGAAAACGCCTGCGCTTCTGGATCATGTTTAGATATGGCTTCTTTTTTGACCTATAGAGTTTTAGCTGGCAACGGCGAATGACACGGTGGATTGTGTTCACCAACAATGTTTTCTGGAAGTATTCCTGAGCCCATGTTGTGATTTCCATTACAGTAGCATTCCTGTATGTGATGCAGTGCCGTCTAAGGGCCTGAAGATCACGGGCATCCAGTATTCCGGCCTTGATCCTTACGCACAGAGATTGTTCCAGATTCTCTGAATCTTTGGATGATATTATGCACAGTAGATGATGATAACTTCAAAGTCTTTGCAATTTTTCTCTGAGAAGCTCCTTTCTGATATTGCTCCACTATTTTTGGCCGCAGCATTGGGGGAATTGGTGATCCTCTGCCCATCTTGACTTCTGAGAGACACTGCCACTCTGAGAGGCTCTTTTTATACCCAATCATGTTGCCAATTGACCTAATAAGTTGCAAATTGGTCCTCCAGCTGTTCCTTATATGTACATTTAACTTTTCCGGCCTCTTATTGCTACCTGTCCCAACTTTTTTGGAATGTGTAGCTTTCATGAAATCCAAAATGAGCCAATATTTGGCATGACATTTCAAAATGTCTCACTTTCAACATTTGATATGTTATCTATATTCTACTGTGAATAAAATATAAGTGTATGAGATTTGTAAATTATTGCATTCCTTTTTTTATTTACAATTTGTACAGTATCCCAACTTTTTTGGAATCAGGTTTGTAGTTGTTAGTTGCTATTAATACTTAGTACAAATAGCAGCAGATACTATTTGCACATTATAAAACGGGATGCAATAATAACAACATGTACAGTGTATATGATTATACTTATTACAATCATAAATGAATGCTGCCTTATTGGGACATTACTTGTCCCATTCCCTAAAGCCGTCCCCTAGACCTAACCCTACCTGATAAACACTATATTCCCAATATTAAATACCCGTCTGGCATTTTATTTCCACTTTTCAAATATTTTCTTAATTCTTGTTTAAAATAAATGCCTCTCTGAGCTGATATGCCCTATAGGGACATGGTGGTGGAAAAAAATATGAGATGGGAGGAAAAAAAATCAGTGCTTTTGTGTTCTGCAAAGTTTCTCAGGGCAACACAAAACATTTGACACTGAATATAAAAAATAGAAAACAAATAGTACAGATTATCGATTAGCTCCAAGAGCAAAATCAAGTGTTTTCAAGAGTAGTTTTTTTCTTCACTACTGTCACTTACTAGAGTTTGGTTCCTTGCCGCAGTCTCCTTTGATTTGCTCAGTTGGGGTCTAAAAGACAATTCATATTCAGTAATATTATCGATTTAACTGCACTGACACTATCGGATGACAGCCAAATTTGAACTGAACTGAGATGGATGATCCATACTGTTATTGAACTGAATTTAATCAACATTGAACTGACTTGAGCTGAATATAATGATACTAGTGTCTTCTGTAGAGCCATTTATAGTCAAATTGAACTAGTTTCATACTTGATGAACTTTGCAACATTGAAAGTTATTGAACTGAATTGAAGCAATATTGAGGAAAAAAAATCAGTGGTGTATAAAGTACTTGAAATCCATACTTGAGTAAAAGTAGAGATATCTTGCCAGAAAATGACTTTGGTAGAAGTTAAAGTCACTGTTTAGAATGTTACTTGAGAAATTTTTTAAAGTATGTGATATTTTTTGTACTTAAGTATGAAAAGTATTTTTATTTATATATATTAAACGTACTTAAGTATTGAAAAGTAAATGTAAAATATAAAAGGAGCGAAAAATGTTATTAAAAATTGTTCTATACACAGTTTGAGCATTAAGATTGTGTTCAGTTTTACTCTTTCTTACATTTTGTTTTAGAATTAAAAAATATAAAATAATAAACAAAATGTTTATTATAAGTTTTACATATAAAAAATACTAATATATTAATTCTACATTGATCATTCATGTTAATTCATAGTGCATTATAGCTAATGTAAGATACAACTTTAAAATGTTAAAATGTAAATATTGAAATTAAAAACAAACAATACTTTTAATAACCTTATTTAATGTTACAAATGGACTCTTATTGTAGTGTTACCATTTCATATAAATCCAAACAGTCATGCTTAAAAATTACCATCTTTACACACAAAGGCATAGGTCGATTATATGTATACTTTTACACATTTATTTGCCTCTATTTTTAGATTTTTAATTTATCTAATCAAAATATGTGTTACAGTGCCGATTAAAAAAAAGAAAAAAACTGAAATCGAATACATTTCTGATTTGTTATGTTTCTGTCACTGCATGATGAGGATACAGTTTAAATATGCAAATTCACTGGATACTGAATGCATAACAGCGAACAAATGTATATAAACTAATGCAAATGAATAGTAACAATCGTGACATTAAACAGTTGGTGTTTTTGTCACATTGTCTTAACCGCTTGAGATACTAATGTTAGCATCCTCTCAGCCTCGACGGCAAACATATTGTTCTCCACTATTGCAGCATCTACTCAACAAACAAATTACTTTATAATGATATGAAATCATGTACTGTAGTATAAGACATACTGTTTTGTTGTCCATTTTAAATCCGTTTTTGAAGTGTCCCGCTCTGTGCAGCGCAGCCTCACGTCACGTGTCAAAACAAACTCTACGAGCATCAGTGTTAGTTTTTATTTCGCCTCTAGAGGTCGCTCTCATGCTGTATAATGACACCGTACTCTTTCTCAGCCGCTCCTGCAACGGATGCAACCCGGAAAATGAAACAAACCATGGTTGTGCGAGCACTTGTTTGCACATGCTTGCTGCAGTGTTCTTCCGACTTTATTTTGTAGTAAGTAATGAAAATGCTTAGCAGAGTAAAACATTTTATTTAGGAAATTTAGTGGAGTAAAAGTAAAAGTTGACAGAAATATAAAAACTCAAGTAAAGTACAGATTCTCCCAAAAAATACTCAAGTACTGTAACAAAATATTATTACTTACTGTTACATTACACCACTGAAAAAAAATGAGCTGAATAATGACATTATTATCTTCTCGCAGAGCTGTTTTACAGCTGAAAATGAATTTGTTGCTGGGAAAAAAAATAATTTTTTGATTAAAGTGTGGACGATTCTGTATCAATTCTCAAAAGCAATGAATCGATCATTTTACTGTATTTATTTCCGCAAAAATTTTACATAATATCTGATTGACATTAATCTTACTACTAGTCTTGTCCACTAGATGTCGTCCTCTTATTTACGCGTCTCAGACAGCAAAACATAAAATGAATTCTCTTTCAGGTTTCTTTGCGCTAAAACCGACAAATTCAAACAAATTTATCTTAAAATGCCCTCTGTGGGGAGTATCCTAGTAAACATAGTCGCTTATGGCTTAAGTGAACATAAACAGCAGAGAAGGAAAACACACGTGTATCAGTATATTGGATCCGTGCATTAGTCTTAAAGTGACAGCAGCCTAATATTCCTGCTGCTGTCTGTTTTTATCAATATTTATGTTAAATCAAACTACAGAAGACAAAGAAATCACTCACTGTGATAATAACGTTTTTGTAACTTTAATGAACCTTTATTTAATTTGTACAGTGAAGATTATATGCAGTGTTTTTACAGTTGATTACTTTATTCAATTTCTGTACTTGAAAACTACTGTTAAACCAACCTGAATATTTCATTTGTTCTATTGTATTTATTTATTTGTGTTATTGCTTGTAGTTTAAATATTTGTTCTTTTTAATTAATGACTGTTTACTTGTCTTTAGTAATCTTTGAAATGATTTATATTAGTAGTTTTAGCTGTGGTTTCGAAATCGTTAAATTTCACTGATATCTAAATTTTTGCTGTCATAACCTTATTTATTTCAATACAGTTATACATGGGTCAAAAACAATATTTTATTCATTTATTACTTTTTTGTGATGATGAAATTGAATAATTGAATTAATTGAATCAAGTCGAAAATTGAGAATCGAATCAAATCGAGATCTTGTGAATCGGAATCATATTGGATCGTTTGGTTTAAATAAAAATTAAGAAAAAATGTGAAAAGTTGAAGTAAAGTATCTAATGTGTATAAAGTAGTGGAAATGTCCACCATGATTTCTGTTTCCCAGTTTTGTTATTTTTTCTCATTGATTATCCTGAAGTTCAAGTTAAATTGGTTGCTGACTTTAATCCAGAATATTTTTAAGAGCGCTTTTTGAGCATCAACACATCCAAGTTATTTGATCTTCCTGCACAGTTTTCACGGGTGATCCACTCTGGTTTTCCGGAGCCGCCCGCGCTGCATTATTAATAGAGGAGCGCTGGAGCTTTGCTCTCGGGCGCAGGCTGAAGCACTCTCTCCAAACCTGCTGGGATTTGGACTGTTTCATGCCTGTAAGATCAGTGCTTCAGAAGACAGAGAGCAAGTCGCGGGCCAGATCATAGGGGACCTGTGCTGCCGTGAAGAGTGTGTGTGTGTGTGTGTGTGTTCAGTCCCTGGGTGACACAACACAGTCTTTTATGTAGTCACAATCCCCTTATAAATGACCCCCCAAACACATGCTCTTGAGGAGAACACCAACATATTAAGACGGTGTTTATTTGAAAGGCAGTCATCTTAGTTCCCAGTTCCCACAGGACACACACACACACACACACACACAAATACAGCCCTGCGGCCTTTCTGGCAGGTAGAATTCACAATAGCCTCTAGCTATGAGCAGAAAACACACACACACACACACACACACACACACACGCACACACTCACACTCACGCACACACTCACAATCATTTGCGCACAAAAACTCACACACACGTCACACACTCACTCACACAAATGAACACTCACACGTCTCTCACACACACTCACAGATACTTCTCTCACACACACACACACGCATGTCACACGCTCACACACATGCATCACACACTCACACACACGTCACACACACACACATCACACACACACTCACTCACACAAATGAACACTCAAACGTCTCACACACACACACACATAACACACACTCACACATACTTCTCACACACACACAAAACACACACACTCATGCACACACACACTTATGTGCGCACAAAAACACGCATGTCACACACGCTCACACACATGCATCACACACTCACACACGTCACACGCACGCACTCCTAAAAATGTCACACACACTCACACAAATTAACACTCGCACACGTATCACACACACACACATGTAACACACACACACATACACACTCACACGTCACACACTCAAATACATCACACACTCACACAAATGAACACTCGCACACGTCTCACACACACACACGCACGTCACACACGCTCACACACACTCACACACACGTCACACACACGCACTCCTAAAAATGTCACACACACACACACTCAAATACATCACACACACACTCACACACTTCTCACACACACACACACATGCAACACACACTCACAGATATGTCTCACACACACACACACACTCACTCACTTATGTGCGCACAAAAACACACGCACGTCACACAAAAGCATCATAGACACACACATCACACGCATGTCGCACACGCTCACACATAAAAATACATCACACACACACACACACACACGCACACTCACACACACAAATGAACACTCACACACGTCTCACACACGCACACATGTAACACACACTTACAGATACGTCTCACGCACACACTTACGTGTGGACAAAAACACACAAATGTCACACAAACGCATCATACACACACACACACACACACACACACTCACACACACAAATGAACACACACACACACACACCCATCACACAAACTCACACATGCGTCAAACACACACACACACACACACACACACACACACACACACACACACACACACACACACACACACACACACACACACACACACACACACACACACACGTACGTAACACACCCTCACAGATACTTCTCACACAAACACACACACACCCATCACACAAACTCACACACTTGTCACACACACACACCAGCTCTTCTAATATCTTGTTGTGGATCATGTGACTTCACTTCTGTTTGTTCTTTATGACGACAGCCGCAAATCCAGCGAAATATTGATAAATAGTGAAATATTGTTGATTTAAACTGGTGAGCGAATCACAGTCCACAGAGTCTGAATGTGCTTCAGGAAAATGCTTTTGCATTAAACACTGGAAGTGTGTGATCCACTTTTTCTGTATCAGTAACAATAATGACGTTTCGAGTGTGTGTGTGTGTGTGTGTGTGTGTGCTGGTGCTCTGAGCCTGTCGAAGCTTCAGTCTTCATATTCTCTGCAGTGATCAGAACTGACAATATTCCCCTGTTAAACAGAATCAAATGAGCAGCGTTTAGACGTGTTTTAACTGTAATTACAGCTGCAGAAGCACAAAGTAAGTGAACATTGACTCTCGGACTAATCTAGTAATATAATGCAGCTCATTCTCGCCCGTCTCCTGATTGAGTTTGATCTGGTTCGGTTTGGTCCGGTGAGTTGTGAGATCAGTCTGGAGGTTAATGTTCTTTCACCTTGTTTTCCAAACAGGGAATAAACTTCTGCCCGGGTCAGGAGGTTCCTGGTGTCACCACACACACTCAAGAGGAACACGCCCTGCTGCCGCTCATCTTCCACCTGGGACGGGACCCCGGGGAGAGATACCCAATCAGGTGAGGAGTTGATGTCGTGTTAATGCTATCGCTGGTGGATTGAGAGAAAGCATCAGAAGCGCACTGAATCTGAACTGTGACGAGGTGCTGAAACTGTGGAACGAGCCGGCGGTCCGTGACATGTTTGACCGTCTCGGCTCCGTAGACATCAGCAGGGGCGAGGTGAGGGACAGCTGGGGGTTTGAGGGGGACAGTGAGGCACAGATGCAGACTGATCACGTCCGCTGAGGGTTTATTAAATACGACTGAAGACGCCTGATTAAAATGACTGTACTGAAGAGTTATGATGGGGACACAAAAGAAAGACACTCTCTAGCTAAAACACAGACTGATCAGATTTAAATGTCTCCTAAAATATCATTGGCCGACATAAAAGTCTACACTATGATTGGCTATTTCCCACATCAGAGGCGGGGTCTTCAGTAAAACGATAACCTGCTGGTTTAAATCAGTGACTGATGGAGAAATAACATTTAATGTCTAATTTATTTGTAAGTAAACTCTATATTGGGACTTTTAACTAATGTTCATTTATTTACGCTCTTTGTATGGCAGAATTATATTATGATGAAAAAACACCAATGAGCGAAAACTTTATTACAAATATTAATCATTGGACATCCAGCAAATGTCGTTACAGTTGTCTATTATCCTTAAAATGTGGGGAAATCTGTTATATTGCTGTGTGGTATGATATTTCTAAAGGTTTTTATGATGATGGTGTGTATGATAGGAGGAGAAAAGGACAGAGGAGTCTCTAAATAATAATTAAAATGCACAAACTACAGCTATGGACATGCAAAACCACCAGTTTATTTTATTTCATTTTTTATATTTTATTTAATTATTTTTATTTTTATTTTTGTTTTTATATTTTATTTATTTAGTATTTTATTTTAAAGTTGTAAATTTGGTTGCTTTACATTTTTTTGAGTGATTATCTCTATGCACTGGTATTGCAAAACCACCAGTTTATATTATTTTATTTTTATTTTATTTATTTATTTATTGTTTATATTTTATACTATTTTATATTTAATTTATTTTATTTTTATATTTTATTTTATTTATTTTTATATTTAATTTATTAACTATTTTATTTTTGTATATTTTATTTTTATATTTTATACTATTCTATTTTTTATTTATTTTATTTTAAAGTTGTAAATTTGGTTGCTTTACATTTTTTGAGTGATTATCTCTATGCATTTGTATTGCAAAACCACCAGTTTATTTTATTTTATTTTATTATTTATTTTTTTTATATTTTATACTCTTTTATACTATTTTATATTTTATTTAATTTATTTTATTTTTATATTTAATTTATTATTTTTGTATATTACTTTTGTATATTTTATTTTTATATTTTATACTATTTTATTTTTTATTTATTATTTTATTTTAAATTTGTAAATTTGGTTGCTTTACATTTTTTTTGAGTGATTATCTCTATGAATTTGTATTGCAAAACCACCAGTTTTTTTTATTTTATTTTATTTTATTTTTTTATTTTTTTTATTTTATTTTATTTTATTTTATTTTATTTTATTTTTTATTTTATTTTATTTTATTTTATTTTATTTTATTTTATTTTATTTTATTTTATTTTATTTTATTTTATTTTATTTTATTTTATTTTATTTTATTTTATTTTATTTTATTTTATTTTATTTTATTATTTTATTTTATTTAAAATTTTATTTTACCACAGCATACATCTTTGTGTCATTGCCCTCACACAGTTTTGATTATACAGACATTTAAAGAAACATAAATATCTTAGCTCAAGATGAATCATTAATGTACAGATGATCCGTATGTATTTGTACATTGCCTCATAAAAACCTCCTAAAAACTTAAAAAAAAAAGCTTTGAAATTGTGTCTCTCCAGTTGAGGAATTCAGACCATTAATAATAATAACACATATTTGATTACTAATATTTTCTGTAATCCTAGTATCATCACCTATTTATTGTGTATTGAGAACGCAGTTTTCGTTTATAACGTCAGCATTTGTTTTTGCTGCGCTGACATGACCCGTCTTTTTGATTTGTTTGTGTTTGTTTCTTTAGTAAGATCAGCCTTTGTCCCTCAAGCCGTTGTTCTCACTCTCATTCTTTATCTTTCCGTCTTTATCTGTCCTCATCCTTCTCTCTATCAGCAGGTCTTTTTCTCTCTGTCCAGATCGCTCTCTCCATCCTCATCATGCACTGGGTGTTTTAGGCGGTCAACACATGCAACCCAAATAATCAGAAAATATTATGTTTGACGTATTTCAGACAGGTTCACTTTCAGAAATCCAGTCCAACTGACCAGGATTTTTCCATATCCTACAGTTTCCCATCAAATGCTCCTTCATTATATGTGCAAAATGGGCCATTCTTATTTTTATAAATGATTTATCCGTGCACATCATTATTCGTAATCTTGAATGAGAATATCTCCCCCTCCCTCTCTCTGCAACTTCTCTGATGATGAGGGCGGGGCAACCTGTCACTCACATGAGATCCACCAGTAGCAAACCACAACCATCCAATCAATTCCCCACAGACAAAATCAAGCCCCGCCCAACATCTGTTCTTGTTTGCAAAGCCGTTTCACTCTCGAATACATCACAACTATACCAGCTTCGGCTTCATGCCGACTTGTAAATTAGTGTTTAATCTTTTCATTTACTTTAATGTGATTAAAATGGCTAGCAATTTTAGTTTAGGAAAATAACTTTTTTTATTAATGTTGATAATAATTTGACATGAAAATTATATGAAAATAGTTTTAAAGTATCAAATATATTTCAAATCCAATAATTCTGACCAGGACTGTATATTGTAGTCACATTTTCATAAACACAATATTTTAATTAAAATATTTAAATTATCATGTCTTAATTTTCATTATCATTAAAAAGTAGTAATTTATCCCTTGTTAGATCAGAGTAAGCCTCTCTTTCACTCTTTATTTCTCTTCCATCTCACTGTTGTTTTTTTTATATCCTCCTCTTTCTTGAAGAGACACAGAGCAATTAAACATTAATGTTGTTTTTGATCTTCCGTCTCTTCTCTGCTCCGCTGGTTTCAAGCACTAACAATGGAAAAAAGAAAGATTCATCCCCAAAAAATCAATATCCGTGTTGCGCGCCGGAGAGGAGAGAGCTGTTAGTTTGACCATCTTCATCCTCTCGATCTTTCCAGTTTCCAGTGGATGTTTTCGAGTAGGTCAGATCCAAACACCAGCCCCCCTCATTCTTCCGTTCTCCGGCTCGTTCCCGGTCCCCTGTGAGTCGGTGTCAGGCTGCTGACCGTCTGCTCCTCTGCGCACCCAGCTGGAGCGGTCGGCGCTCATTAATCTCCGTCTACACCTAAAGAGCCACTTAAGATGATGTAGAGCCTGTCTGAGCGCATACCTCCAGTCCAGACTGACAGCGCAGACGCACGTGCCTCCGTCCACCGCCGACATTCACTCGAGTTGCTCCCGCACTGGAGGAAATCAGGGCTGGACATGCAGTCAACATTAAAGTATTGCAGCTCATTTAGTTATTTGATACTTTGATAATATAGTCATTTTTAATCAATAGTTGACTTCAGTAAAACAACCCTGCATGTTGGGTCAAACATTTGCCCAATTACCCAAATTGGGTTGTTTTTAACCCAGCATTTGTGAGTCTAGCTCAGGGATGGGCAACTTCGATAGTGTCGAGGGTCAACATCTTCATACCAAGGGGCCAGATTATTACTACAAACTCAAACATTTCAAAAAACCCAGTTATTGGGTTGTTTAACCCAGCAGTTGGGTTAAATGTTTGACCAACCTGCTGGGTAGTTTTATTTAACTCAACTATTGTTGTTTAAAAATTACTATATGGCTGGATTTAAATGAACCCAAAATATGTTGAAAAAAAAAAAAATCAGACACATAATTACTAGAGGCAACAATAATAATCAAAAAGTCAACATTTATTAAAGGTGCCCTAGAACCAGTTTTTACAAGATGTAATATAAGTCTAAGGTGTCCCCTGAATGTGTCTGTGAAGTTTCAGCTCAAAATACCCCATAGATTTTTTTTTAATTATTATTTTTAACTGCCTATTTTGGGGCATCATTAACTATGCACCGATTCAGGCTGCAGCCCCTTTAAATCTCGTGCTCCCCGCCCTCCCGAGCTCTCGACTATAATACAGTGCATAAACAAAGTTCACACAGCTAAAATAACCTTAAAATGGATCTTTACAAGATGTTCGTCATGCATACTGCATGCATGCGTTGGATCATGTGAGTAGAGTATTTATTTGGATGTTTACATTTGATTCTGAATGAGTTTGATAGTGCTCCGTGGCTAAAGCTAACATTACACACTGTTGGAGAGATTTATAAAGAATGAAGTTGTGTTTATGAATTATACAGACTGCAAGTGTTTAATAATGAAAATAGCGACGGCTCTTGTCTCCGTGAATACAGTAAGAAACGATGGTAACTTTAACCACATTTAACAGTACATTAGCAACATGCTAACGAAACATTTAGAAAGACAATTTACAAATATCACTAAAAATATCATGATATCATGGATCATGTCACTTATTATCGCTCCATCTGACATTTTTCGCTATTGTTCTTGCTTGCTTACCTAGTCTGATGATTCAGCTGTGCACAGATCCAGACGTTAATACTGGCTGCCCTTGTCTAATGCCTTGAACATGAGCTGGGATATGCAAATATTGGGGTCGTTCATATTAATGATCCCGACTGTTACGTAACATTCGGTGTTATGTTGAGATTCGCCTGTTCTTCGGAGGTCTTTTAAACAAATGAGATTTATGTAAGAAGGAGGAAACAATGGAGTTTGAGACTCACTGTATGTCATTTCCATGTACTGAACTCTTGTTATTCAACAGTGGTGTAATGTAACAGTAAGTAATAATACTTCGTTACAGTACTTAAGTATTTTTTGAGAGAATCTGTACTTTACTTGAGTCTTTATATTTCTGTCAACTTTTACTTTTACTCCACTACATTTCCTAAATAAAATGTATACTTTTACTCCGATACATTTTCCCAAAGCATTTTCGTTACTTACTACAAAATAAAGTCGGAAGAACACAGACTGCAAGCAAGTGCTCGCACAACCGCGGTTGATTTCATTATACGGGTTGCATCCGTTGCTGGAGCGGCAGAGAAGAGCTGTCATTATACAGTACGAGAGCGACCTCTAGAGGCGAAATAAAAACTATTACTGATGCCTCGTAGAGTTTGTTTTGACACGTGACGTGAGGCTGCGCTGCACAGAGCGGGACACTTCAAAAATGATTTAAAACGGACAACAAAACAGTATGTTTTATACTACAGTACATGATTTCATATCTTTATAAAGTAATTAGTTAGATGCTGCATTAGTGGAGAACAGTAGTATGTTCTCCGTCGAGGCTAACATTGTTTTAAACGCTTGAGGTACTACTAATGTGACAAAAATACTAACTGTTTAATGTCAAGATTGTTACCATTCATTTGCATTAGTTTATATCCATTTGTTCGCTGGTATGCATTCGTTATCCAGCGAAGTTGCATGTTTAAACTGTATCATCATCATCATGCAGCGACAGAAACATTTATCAAAAATGTATTCGATTTGTTCTTGTTATTGGCACTGTAACACATATTTTGATTAGATCATCATCAAGTTTTCTAAAATAGAGGCAAATAATGTGTACATATAATAGACCCATGCTATATTTTGTGTGTAAAGATGGTAAGTTTTAAGCATGGCTGTTATGAAATGGTAACACTTTACAATAAGAGTCCATTTGTAAATTAAAGGTTTATAAAAGTATTATTCATTGTTAATTTCAGCATTTACATTTTTACATTTTAAAGTTGTCTCAGTAGTTATAATGCACTATGAATTAACATGAACGATCAATGCATAATTAATATTAGTATTTTTTATATTTAAAAATTACAATAAACATTTTGCCATTTTTTTAATTCAAAGAAACAAAATGTAATAAAGATTTAAAACTGAACACAATCTTGCTGCTCAAACTGTGTATAGAACAATTTTTAATTTTTTTTTTTGCTCCTTTTGTATTTTACATTTACTTGTACTTTTACTTTCAATACTTAAGTACGTTTAATATATATAAAAAAAATACTTTTCGTACTTAAGTACAAAAAATATCACATACTTTAAAACTTTTACTCAAGTAACATTCTAAACAGTGACTTTGACTTCTACCAAAGTCATTTTCTGGCAAGATATCTATACTTTTACTCAAGTATGGTTTTCGAGTACTTTATACACCACTGTTATTCAACTATGCCAAGGACAATTCAATTTTTGATTCGAGGGCACCTTTAATAAGTAATTTAATACACACTCTAAAAAAATGCTGGGTTAAAAACAACCCAAGCTGGGTAAAAGGTTGGGTTAAAAGACACCTATTATGCCCTCTTTCACATGATGTAATATAAGTCTCTGGTCAAGTTTCAGCTTAAAATACCCCACAAATTTGCCCCTATTTGGGGGTGAGCAAAAACATGCCTTTACTATATTACTTTATTGCTGGCTAAAAAAATAAATCCAAAATTGGTTGAAAAAAAATGGCTGGGTAAAAACAACCCAATCCCTGGTTTTGTCCATATTTAACCCAGCAGTTTTTAGAGTGCATGTTTGTTTATTAAACATAAATAAATGTTCATTTTCAACATATTTTGGGTTTAAGTGAGAAATAAAGTAATTTTTAAGCAATAATTGGGTTAACTAAAACTACCCAGCAGGTTAGGTCAAACATTTAACCCAACCACTGAGTTTGTCCATGTTCAACCCAAACTGGGTTGTTTTTAACCCAGAATATTTAGAGTGAAACTTTTGCAGTTATGCTTATACAAATTGGAAACTTCGTTTTCAGTTGACAAGCAATATTACCCAATAAGCAAATGTAAACATCTCAATCGCATTGACTATAAATTTGCAACAAACAAATGTACAGATGTCCTATGAGAATGTTCTCAACTCAACGTCGTTCCATATGGTATTACCATAATCCACATCCAAATATTACCATGAAACAAAATACTGTTTTAAAAATGTATTGGCAAAAAGGTTTTGTTGACTGTGCATTTTACCTTTGAAATCTAAGACGAGTGCAACTCTGACATCACATGTGTATCTTTCATACTTCTCGTTAGCCGCTTTCCACCGCCAGGCCAAACCAAGTGGTACTTTGTTTAACTGTTCCATTCTGTGCCGATCCGAGCCGGCCGATATGGATATGGTTTTGTTTTCCACTGGGAAAATTGCAATGCAGTATTGCAATATTGCAATGGTGTAATGGCAATTTACATTAAAATCTTAACTTTTACAGATTTTGTTTCCAAACATATTGGTGACCCCTTGAACTTGGTAAAAAAGATAATCCATTTACCATCTTGACTGGAAAACACAATTTTTATTGTATTTCTTTTAGTCTATTCTAATTTAGTCAACTTCCACATTAGCGTGCACATCTTACAACCTTAAGGTCTCTCTGTTGAATCCAACAAGGATTGACTTAAACTGCAATTCATCGACTGGCCACTAGAGACAGGCTCCAAAAGGGAGTCAATCCAATGTTAAAATGCCCAACTTTACAGCAGAAAAAAATGTGTTTACAGTCTGGTACAAAAAGTGGTTTTGGTCTATATAGCTAATTTTGCCCTTCATGACAGCTGTGAGGAGGGTGAATTGTTTTATAACTCATACGTTTAAATTATATTAAGCCTTAAAGTTCTGCATAATTAAGGGCGTGGCCACTTGAGTGACAGGAGGATTGCCGCTGCTGTCAATACTAGCTGTTTGTCTGCTGTCTCCGCTCCACCCACGCCCCGCCTCTTTGCCCATTTACGGTTATCCGGTTATACGGCCAGCTCCGCCCATTTTAGGCTTCAGAAATGCTCTTCCGAAACCTGCGGATCTCATCACGGACACTTCGTCAATTGTTTAATACAGTCTTTGGGGTCGGTTGGAAATAGCGACCTCTCCTGGTTTGATTTAGTATTAATATCATGATGTGAAAGCAATCTTTCACTTATTCATTTTTAAAATCGATCATCCGAGTGGTCCAACGGGCCGTATTTAAAGATGGCCGCCAGTTGCCCATCCCCGGTCTAGGTATTCGTATCAGTGCCTAGAACGAGAACACCAACCAGTCTAACAGGCCTAGGAATTAGTTTGGTCTGCACAACCCCTGCCACACTGACCCCATCTCACGGTCTGCCTTATCCCGTCCGAGAGCACTTAAGTCCCATCCTGCCTTGGGCTAATGTAGCAGGCAACTCGGGCCTCATCTGCTACCGACAAGCACTTCAGGCCTCAATCAATAGAGCTTGTAGAACTGCTCAATTTCCACCGGGGGAGAGAAGCAGAGAGAAAAGGCAGAGGTATTTGATTGCCTCTTCAGCTCTATTCCCTTGTCTAGCTCCAACTGTGTTTGTGTGTGTGACTTATTTTATTCATTTATTCAGTTATACTTGTTGGTGTTTTTACCATGTGAATACAGATTCGCTCTTGTTTCATTGTGTTCTCGGAGTTCGAGAATGCTTTTTTGCGCGTGCAAGTGTGTGTGAATGGCTAATCAGTCTGGTGACACACCTGAGCAATACTCCTGCCCCCTGGGTGTCATGCATTATAAATCAAAAGACTGTATTTGCATGCATTGTTATTATTAATGACGCATCTCAAGTTGGAGAAAGGAGACCGGGGTTCAGAAAAATGCTAATGAGCCGTGCTGACTGTGGATTTTCTATTGTTTGTCTGGACTCTGGGCATAAATAAACATGTTTTTGTTAATTATTGATTAGGGACCCAAGGGCATAAACGCAGGGGTACAGTGATGGCGGCGTACGTTCAGCTGGTCCCTTGGTTCATCTTCATGTCTATCATGAAAAGAAAACCAAATGTTTCCTGCATGTGTGAGCTGAAACCCTGTGAATTGATCCCAAGAGGAGATGGGAATTTATTTTATTTCTGACAAGCACAAGACTCCCATCAAAAGCTTGCGGTTCTATCACAAAATCACACCGACTCTGATGTTCTACCATGATGACTGACAGGGTGTGATTTGTTAAACCAAAAGCAGTGGGAGGGATTTTTGAACGAGAATGTCATCATTGACATTTTAATGTTATTTACTCACCCTCATGTCGTTCCACACCCGTAAGACCTTTCTTTGTTCATCGTTCAAATTAAGATCTTTTTAAGGAAATCTGAGAGCTTTCTATCCTTCCATTGACGGTCTATGCAACTACCTCTTTCAAGCCCCAGAAAGGTGGTAAAGACATCATTAAAGTAATCCATGTGACTGGTTTAACCTCAATGTTATGAAGCAAAGCAAGTGATTTGTTTGCACACAACACATAATTTACCCCTTTATTTACAAAAAATTAATCTGACTTTATCAAAATTGCATGATATGAAGTCGCAATTGAGAGAAAAAAGTCAGAATTGTGATATAAAATTGCAGTTGAGAGAAAAAAATTCAGAATTGAGAGAAGAAACTTTGTGAGAATTGTGAGTTATACCATTGCAAATGAAATTGCAATATAGTCACAAGCAAGAGAAAAAAAGTCTGAATTGCAAAAAAAAAAAAAAAGAATTAAGAATTGTGAGATATAAACTTCCAATTGAAAAAAGTCAGAAATGGGATATAGTTGCAATTGAGAGAAAAAAATTATTAAAAATTATTAAAAAAAAAATATATAAAAATTCAGAATTGCAAGAAAAAAGTCATTGTGAGATATACTGTTGCAAATGAAAAAAAAGTCAGAACTGTGATGTAAATTTGCAACTGAGAGAAAAAAGTCAGAATTGTGAGAAAAGAAGTCAGATGTGAGATCTAAACTTGCAAATGAAAGAAAAAATGTCAGAATTGCACTATAAAGTCAGAATTGCGTTAGTCTGAAAAAATAGTCAGAATTTCAAGAAAGTCAAAATTGTGAGATATACTGTCTCAAACTAAATAAAAATTCAGAATTGTGATATAGTCGCAATCGAAAGAAAAAAGTCAGAATTTGAAGAAAAGTCAGAATTGTGAGATACCGCCGCAACAGAGAAAAAAGTCAGAATTGTGAGATAAAATTGCAGTTGAGAGAAAAAAAATTCAGAATTGAGAAGAATTGTGAGTTATACCTTTGCAAATGAAAGAAAAACTCAGAATTGCGATATATAATCACAAGCAAGAGAAAAAAGTCTGAATTGCCAAAAAAAAAAGAATTGTGAGATATAAATATAACATATAAAAAGATGTGATATAATATTCCAATTGAAAAAAGTCAGAAATGGGATATAGTTGCAATTGAGAGAAAAAAAAAATCTGAATTGCAAGAAAAAAGTCATTGTGAGATATACTGTCGCAAATGAAAAAAAAAGTCAGAACTGTGATGTAAATTTGCAACTGAGAGGAAAAAGACAGAATTGTGAGAAAAGAAGTCAGATGTGAGATCTAAACTTGCAAATGAAAGAAAAAGTGTCAGAATTGCACTATAAAGTCGCAACTGAGAGAAGAAAATCTGAATTGCGATAGTCTGAAAAAATAGTCTGAATTTGAAGAATAAAAGTCAGAATTGTGAGATATACCGTAACAAACTAAATAAAAAGTCAGAATTGTGATATAGTCGCAATTGAGAGAAAAAAGTCAGAGCTACGATATAAAGTCGCAACTGAGAGTAAAAAGTCAGAATTGCAATATAAAGGCGCAATTGAATGAAAAAAGTCA
This sequence comes from Chanodichthys erythropterus, assembly GCF_024489055.1. Lineage (NCBI taxonomy): Eukaryota > Metazoa > Chordata > Actinopteri > Cypriniformes > Xenocyprididae > Chanodichthys > Chanodichthys erythropterus. The sequence continues at coordinate 58,449,187 of NC_090231.1, forward strand.
GAATTTCAAGAAAAGAAGATAGCGTCGCAAACTAAATAAAAAGTCAGAATTGCGATATAGTGCGAAAAAAGTCAGAATTTCAAGAAAAAAAAGGCCAGAATCGTGAGATATACCGTCGCAAACAAAAAAAAAGTCAGAATTGCGATATAGTGCGAAAAAAGTCAGAATTTCAAGAAAAAAAAAGTCCAGAATTGTGAGATATACTGTCGCAAACTAAATAAAAAGTCAGAAATGTGATATACTCACGATTGAGAGAAAAAAAGTCCAAATTGTGAGGAAAAAGTCAGAATTGCGATACAGTCTGAAATAATAGTCAGAATTTCAAGAAAAAAGTCAGAATTGTGAGAGATACCATCACAGAATTGCAATATAAAGTCGCAATCGAAAGAAAAAATTGTCCAAATTTTAAGAAAAGTCAGAATTGAGATACGGTTGCAAATGAAATAAAAAGTCAGAATTGCGATATAAAGTCACAATTAAAAGAAAAGGTCAGTTGTGATATAAAGTTGCAATTGAAAGAAAAAATTATCTGAATTTCAAGAAAAAAAGTCAGAATCGTGAGATATACCGTCGCAAACAAAAAAAAAGTCAGAATTGCGATATAGTCGCAATTGAGAGAAAATAATCAGTTACAATATAAAGTTGCAACTGAGAGTAAAAAGTCAGTTGCGATATAAAGTCGAAATTGAGAGAAAAACTCAGAATTGCAATATAAAGTCGCAATTGAAAGAAAAAAATAGTCAGAATTTCAATAAAAGTCAGAATTGTGAGATATACCGTCGCAAACAAAATAAAAAAACCTGAATTGTGATATACTTGCAATTGAGAGAAAAAAGTCAAAATTGTGAGAAAAAGTCAGAATTGCGATACAGTCTGAAAAAGTCAGAATTTCAAGAAAAAAGTCAGAATTGTGAGCAATGTTCCCTCTAAGCTGCGCGTGCGCGGCCGCGCACTTCTGAAGCCGCGCAGAGAACTGAAAATGATAGTAGTTTAGATGAGAAATAACTGCAGTGCTCTGGACAACCGCTATAGAGTTGGAACTGGTGAATGCAGTTTACAGGTTTCATAGAAAGTGAACGATTGAGCGCGTGTGAGCTGGCTGGCCCTGAGCAAAATCAGTCACGGTAAGAATACTGTCATGTTTGCGGACTAAATACCTCTCGGGAGGCAACGCAAAACGAAAAGAAATGTGAAATAAAACGTCATGTTTTAATGAAAAGTGGTGGAAATAACGGATGATGGGCACAGAATGCTAACAAAACTCTGAGACATTTACAATCACACACCCACCACAGGTGTAGCTTACAAACTCAAAATACATCAGTGATTTACCTCAGTTTAAATAGATATTTGTGTTTGGTGGTGCTGTGGGTTTCAGGGATGTTTAGATAACTATAAACGAGTTAACGTTCACTTTTCTTAAAAATATTTAGCTATCAGATCTGTTTAAATGCTTCAGTTTGTTTTCACTATATAATATATAAAAAAAAAAATGGAAGCATTTAAACTGATATAATACTGTATATCAGTTTAAATACTTAAATATTTTATTATATTATAATGTAAGCCTTATAAAAAAATGATCTCACAAGGGGAATGTTTAGGGCTCCTTGCCACGAAAAATCTTAACCTCCTGGTATATAAAATCTGGGAAATTCATAAGCAATAAACATGTACTAATTTTGATGGTTTAACACTGTCTGTTGCTAATAATTGACTGTACAAAAACACATCATGGATGTCCCAAACTATCATTGTAACTGCTCATATTATTAGAAAGAATTGAACTGTCCTGCAGGAGAACAGAAATGATTTTTTAATAGAATTTCTTTGTACAGTTAATACAGCAATGTGAACAAATCTCAAGTAACCTAAAATGTGCTTAATTTAGTGACTGAACTGCTTGTTTTCAAACATATTATTTAATAAATCACTAAGTTAGATCAAGGGTCGAATAAAATAGAAACGGCACATTAAAGTTAAATGTTACAGTTGCATGATAAACCTTTTTTTTTGTGTGCGTTTACGTTCATTGTACAGGTCTGATATAAAGTATGTTTTTGCTCAGGTGGCCAAAATGTGAAAACAGAGAAAAGTTTTGCTCAGCGAGAAAAAAAATTAGAGGGAACATTGATTGTGAGATATACCATCGCAGAATTGCAATATAAAGTCGCAAATCGAAAGAAAAAAATAGTCTGAATTTCAAGAAAAAGTGAGATACGTTCGCAAATGAAATAAAAAGTCAGAATTGCGATTATAAAGTCACAATAAAAAGAAAAAGTCAGTTGTGATATAAAGTCGCAATCAAAAGAAAAAATTGTCAGAATTTCAAGAAAAAAAGTCAGAATCGTGAGATACCGTCGCAAACGAAAAAAATGTCAGAATTGCGATATAAAGTCACAATTGAGAGAAAAAAAATCAGTTGCAATATAAAGTTGCCATTGAGAGAAAAACAGTCCGAATTGTGAGTTATACATCTCAAATGAAAGAAGTCAGAATTGTGCGAGGTAAAAAAAGTCATTATTGTGAGATAAAAAGTCAGAATTATCTTCTAAATAGTTTTAAACCATGACTTAAACGAGCTTCCATACTAGTCCCTTTAGACGCCTGTAAGAAACCGCCTTTTTCAGGACAACTGAAAGAGGGTTAAACAGATGTATTTCACACACAGACCTTATTTTTAGGCTTTAACCAAAAACCCTTTCAAGCACACATGGACTTTGGGACGATCTAAAGTGCAGCACTCAGTAATTGCTGATCAATCATTCGACGCTGATGAAGTGACGTTACGCGTGTCAGCGTTCGGCTGAGGAGGGGGAGCAGATGTTCGCGTGCGGCTCGTGCCCGATGCTCCCGAGGGAAAGGCGGAAGCGTAGAGACTGAGGGTGTGAGTCGGACAGCGCACAGGGTAATTACACTAATTGACACTTCACCCCACACGTACACACCCCCTCCCCGGGGGCCAATCAGAGCAGGGGACAGGCCTGACACAGGTGCTGCCTGCCTTTGTATCACGGCCGTAATTGCAGTGCTGATATTTGTCTGCGTGTGTGTGTTTCTCGCACACACACGCACATTCCCAGAAGCCCATTAAGCCTACAGGTCCTATTGAGAGCAGCGTTCCTTTGAAACCATCAGGGTGCGGGACGCTGTCCAACACAAATAATGAGAGACACGTGACCGCTTGTGTGGAGGTGGCGACCCTCGGGGACCGCCGTGTGTGTGTGTTTTATGCTGGGATTGCCCGTCTGTCACATATTTCTCTATGCATGAGCGAATAATTAATTAAAACTCTTTTATATTCAGTGTAAAGATGAGGCACGGACGATGATGTGAACACAGTTAATATTAAATTCTAGCGTGGTATTTTGAACATGTGTTATGGTAGTACCGTGGTATTCTGAGAGACACACCACGGTACTAGAATATGGTAATTGAGTCAGTCCATAATCAAAAGAATTTATTTTGCATAAATAAAATGAAGCCTGTTGTAAGGACCTTCCTGCTGGAAATATAAAATACAAATATAAAATAATAATTATTATAATAATTTGACTGTGATGTGCACAAATATTTCACATTTTAAAGTGTATATTTATAAATATAAAATGGAAATATTTAAGCACATTTTATTGATTCCAAACCACATCAATCTTAATAACTACTATTAATTTTTTTGTATGCAATCATTTATAAGTGAAAAACACGTTATATTCAGATGTGAAAAATTAATAAGCAGGTTTTCTTTTACAGTAAAAAGAGATGTAACTTTTATATTATATCACTTATAAATGATTATATAAAAAAGTAATAATAGTTATTAAAATTGATGAGGTTTGGAATTGGTAAATTGTGCTTAAAAATATGATCGGAATATAAACTTATGAGCACAATGTGTATATATTATCATCATCAATGTTGAAAACAGTTGTGTACAAGTTTCTTAAGAAAGCTTTTGTAACATTCTGTCAGTAAGAATTTGTATTTTTAATTTTTTTTTTGGACATAAAATAAAGAAATTAAGACTTTTATTCAGCAAGTATGCATTAAATTGATCAGAAGTGACATTTATAATGTTACAAAAGATTTGTATTTCAGATAAATGCTGTTCTTTTGGACTCTCTATTCATTAAATAATCCTGAAAAAAAATGTACACAACTGTTTTTAACATTGATAATAATCATAAATGTTTCTTGAGCATCAAATCATCATATCAGAATGATTTCTGAAGGATCATGTGACACTGAAGACTGGAGTAATGATGCTGAAAATTCAGCTTTGCATCACTGAATATAAATTACATGTTAAAATATATTCAAATGGAAAACGGTTATTATAAATTGTAAAAATATTTCACAATATTGCTATATTTACTGTATTTTTTTAAATAAAATAAATGCAGCGCTGGTGAGCAGAAGAGATTTCTTTCAAAAATCTTACAGATCTAAAACTACATGGTGTCTTATTGCTTGTTTTATTTGTTTCACGTTTCTCTCTCCAGTGTCCAGTCGAAGGAGTACACGGATGTTCTCCGTCAGGTGACCGCAGTCGTGCAGCAGCATCAGGGCGCTCTGATCCCGGGAGCGCCGCAGCTCAACATGTGTGATCTGGCCGTGATGGTGAGATGAAGCGTCCGATTCGTCATCATAACGTTCAGTTAAAAACATTCAGTTTGCATTATATTTCTGGAAGCACTTTACTCAAAGCCTTTATCTTATAATGCATTATATCTTTTCATAAATAATTGTAACCAAAGTTGCATGCATTAACTTTGGTAAATGCATGCAATTATGCATTATAATATTTGCAGATTCCTTATTACATCACAGTTATAATGCATTAAAACACAGATTATAATTATTCATGAGATCTTACAATGCATTACAAGGTTTATAATTAATGCATTAAAATACTCTTATAATGCAATATATATATATATATATATATATAAAAAGGCTTTTAGTAAATTGTTCCGTAGCAAGCACCTTTCATAAATTGGATAAAATGCCACATTAGACCAAAACCTGTCAAACTGAAGCCTGTTAGTCTGTAATGCTAGACAATCATAAATCATACATCATAAAATCACTTTGTTTTTAATAAATGCTTAATTTAAACATAAAAAAAAAAAAACCCTAATGTTTCTACATACAAAAACAACATAGGCTGTTTGAAAAATGATTAATAACTATTGGCAGTCTTTGTAGGTTTTTCTGCCATTGCGAAATTGTATTTATTTGGTGCCATTAATGCACTGGAAGATTGTTTGGTTTGACCATATATTGTAGCGGCTCGTGGAGCAACAGCGCCCTCAAGTGTTCATTCATGTTTCTGTTCCTCAGAACTGGAGTCCTGCTGGCTGTGAGCGGCTGGGCAAATGTCTTAAAGGGCCGGAGTCAAAGCCATGGAAGTGTGACTGGCCACATTAATCACCGAGAACTTCCATAAAGACAATCAGATTCTATTTTAAAATGATATTTGTATTTTCTGTGCCTTTCATTTAGTGTTTTACATGGAAAAGGGAAGGGGAATCCTTTCACATTTTGATGTTGAGAAGCAGTGATTTTTCCTTTTTATAATATTTTGTGTCTATGATGATTGTTATGCATTTAGACGAATTAGATGAATATTATTGTTCATAAACATCTGCTGACAGAGATTAACACAACACACTATCATCCTTAAATATATTTATTTTAGTTAAAGCATACATTTGATTGCACATGATTGTAAAATTGTAAAAGAGACTTTTGCAATGCTTTTAAATCGGTGTCAACTCTTACCTGAATTTTTTTCTTGAGGGGCAATAAAATATTTTTTTAAAACTTGCATGTGACTGTGCATTTGATAATAAATATTTATATATTTTTTTAAAGTAAAGTAATGAAGAGATACTTTTTTGGTCTCCTGTGTAGAACTTTTCTTGTTCAGAATTAACACTATTTAAATAATGATTCTATACTTCTTCCAAAGAAGTACAGTTTGACAGGTTTTGGTCTATTGTGGCATTTTATCCAATTTATGAAAGGTGCTTGTTAAGGAAAAATATAGGTAACAATTTACTTAAAGCCTTTTTATATATATATATATATATATATATATATATATATATATATATATATATATATATATATATATATATATATATAATATACACACATTGCATTATAAAATTATTTTTAATGCATTAATTATGAACCTTATAATGCATTGTATGATCTCATGAATAATTATAATCACAGTTATAAAGCATTATTATAATTATATTATGCATTATGTGTTTTTATCTTACCCTGATTCACTGTGGTACGCCTGTTTGTATTCTAGACCTGTCGGGACGGTTTTCGCGGGAAAATGCGCACATACGTCACTCGCCTACGTGTCGCGTCATATCGCGAAAGGTAGCTTTGACGCGTGTCCGGTGTGGGAGTTTTGTTTTTTAACCACTAGAGGGACAAACGTTACATCGTGTACATTTAATTACATTATTATAAGGATTATAGCCTACATTATTATGAGGATAATAATAAAATACAGTGAAAAACGTAAACAGTAAACAAAAGACAACTCAATAACAAAAAAGATATTCTTATTAATGAGTGTAAAAGGTTTTACAATATGGAAAATTTATCTATAAATAAATATATCTTTCAGTGAGAAATTCATAAAACATTTTATAAAAGTACATTGGTAACTTAAATTCTCCGGGAGTTGGATAGATATTAATATTTACCTCATTATTTTGTTAGAAACTTTTTTTTTTTTTTTTTTTTTTTTTTTCATTTAATGACGTAAAAATGTCATATGACGAGGAAGCGCGTGCTATTGGTTGACCCGAACACGTGGACTACTTCCAATACTCGCAGCGCGTGCCATGGCAGAGAAACTGGATTTTATCGCCCAGTGCATAAGAACTTTCCCTGATTTCCCTACGAAAGGGATTCCATTCAAGTGGGTATTATTTATATTCTGTATCATTTTAATCTGAGCGAGCAGTTCATGCGCAATATTAGGCACAGCCTTGATGAGGGATGGAAGGGTTTGTTTCAGTTTGTGCTGTTCGTCTGCAGGGATATTTTCCCGATCTTGAAGGATCCGAAGGCTCTGGCTGCAGTGACGGATCTGTTTGAGGAGCACGTGAGGAACACCTTCCCTCAGGTGGATCTTATAGTCGGTAAGAGATGTGCGTGTGGCACAATAGGGTCAAAGTTACTCCTGATAAGAAAAACGAGGATCCTTTTGGATCAAATACGCATAACTGATTAAAAAATGACATTCCTACAGGATAATTTTACTCTTATTTGATTGTTATTCTTATTGGATAGTGTGAATTATATTAAACACTGAATAACAGGACTAAAGGTATACTTTATGGTACAACCTTAAGAAAAAATTTGCTTTTCACTACTCTAAAAGTATATGATTGCAATGCATTGGTAATGTTTTAATTATTGCGCCTTTTACTATTGCGCCTGACAATACGCAATTCTGACTTTATATCTCGCAATTCTGACTTTATATCTCGCAATTCTGACTTTATATCTCGCAATTCTGACTTTATATCGCAATTTTATATCGCAATTCTGACTTTATATCTCGCAATTCTGACTTTATATCGCAATTCTGACTTTATATCTCGCAATTCTGACTTTATATCTCGCAATTCTGACTTTATATCTCGCAATTCTGACTTTATATCGCAATTCTGACTTTATATCTCGCAATTCTGACTTTATATCTCGCAATTCTGACTTTATATCTCGCAATTCTGACTTTATATCTCGCAATTCTGACTTTATCTCGCAATTCTGACTTTATATTGCAATTTTATATCGCAATTCTGACTTTATATCTTGCAATTCTGACTTTATATCTTGCAATTCTGACTTTATATCTCGCAATTCTGACTTTATATAACGCAATTCTGACTTTATATAACGCAATTCTGACTTTATATAACGCAATTCTGACTTTATATAACGCAATTCTGACTTTATATAACGCAATTCTGACTTTATATAACGCAATTCTGACTTTATATCTCGCAATTCTGACTTTATATCTCGCAATTCTGACTTTATATCTCGCAATTCTGACTTTATATCGCAATTTTATATCGCAATTCTGACTTTATATCTCGCAATTCTGACTTTATCTCGCAATTCTGACTTTATATCTCAATTCTGACTTTATATCTCGCAATTCTGACTTTATCTCGCAATTCTGACTTTATATCGCAATTCTGACTTTATATCTCGCAATTCTGACTTTATATCTCGCAATTCTGACTTTATATCTCGCAATTCTGACTTTATATCTCGCAATTCTGACTTTATATCTCGCAATTCTGACTTTATCTCGCAATTCTGACTTTATATTGCAATTTTATATCGCAATTCTGACTTTATATCTCGCAATTCTGACTTTATATCGCAATTCTGACTTTATATCTCGCAATTCTGACTTTATATCTCGCAATTCTGACTTTATATCTCGCAATTCTGACTTTATATCGCAATTTTATATCGCAATTCTGACTTTATATCTCGCAATTCTGACTTTATCTCGCAATTCTGACTTTATATCTCAATTCTGACTTTATATCTCGCAATTCTGACTTTATATCGCAATTCTGACTTTATATCTCGCAATTCTGACTTTATATCTCGCAATTCTGACTTTATATCTCGCAATTCTGACTTTATATCTCGCAATTCTGACTTTATATCTCGCAATTCTGACTTTATCTCGCAATTCTGACTTTATATTGCAATTTTATATCGCAATTCTGACTTTATATCTCGCAATTCTGACTTTATATCGCAATTCTGACTTTATATCTCGCAATTCTGACTTTATATCTCGCAATTCTGACTTTATATCTCGCAATTCTGACTTTATATCGCAATTCTGACTTTATATCTCGCAATTCTGACTTTATATCTCGCAATTCTGACTTTATATCTCGCAATTCTGACTTTATATCTCGCAATTCTGACTTTATCTCGCAATTCTGACTTTATATTGCAATTTTATATCGCAATTCTGACTTTATATCTTGCAATTCTGACTTTATATCTTGCAATTCTGACTTTATATCTTGCAATTCTGACTTTATATCTTGCAATTCTGACTTTATATCTTGCAATTCTGACTTTATATAACGCAATTCTGACTTTATATAACGCAATTCTGACTTTATATAACGCAATTCTGACTTTATATAACGCAATTCTGACTTTATATAACGCAATTCTGACTTTATATCTCGCAATTCTGACTTTATATCTCGCAATTCTGACTTTATATCTCGCAATTCTGACTTTATATCGCAATTTTATATCGCAATTCTGACTTTATATCTCGCAATTCTGACTTTATCTCGCAATTCTGACTTTATATCTCGCAATTCTGACTTTATCTCGCAATTCTGACTTTATATCTCGCAATTCTGACTTTATATCTCGCAATTCTGACTTTATATCTCGCAATTCTGACTTTATATCTCGCAATTCTGACTTTATATCTCGCAATTCTGACTTTATATCTCGCAATTCTGACTTTATATCTCGCAATTCTGACTTTATATCTCGCAATTCTGACTTTATATCTCGCAATTCTGACTTTATATCTCGCAATTCTGACTTTATATTGCAATTTTATATCGCAATTCTGACTTTATATCTCGCAATTCTGACTTTATATCTCGCAATTCTGACTTTATATCTCGCAATTCTGACTTTATATCTCGCAATTCTGACTTTATATCTCGCAATTCTGACTTTATATAACGCAATTCTGACTTTATATCACGCAATTCTGACTTTATATCGCAATTCTGACTTTATATCTCGCAATTCTGACTTTATATCTCGCAATTCTGACTTTATATCGCAATTTTATATCTCAATTCTGACTTTATATCTCGCAATTCTGACTTTATATCGCAATTCTGACTTTATATCTCGCAATTCTGACTTTATATCTCGCAATTCTGACTTTATATCTCGCAATTCTGACTTTATATCTCGCAATTCTGACTTTATATCGCAATTCTGACTTTATATCTCGCAATTCTGACTTTATCTCGCAATTCTGACTTTATATCTCGCAATTCTGACTTTATATCTCGCAATTCTGACTTTATATAACGCAATTCTGACTTTATATAACGCAATTCTGACTTTATATAACGCAATTCTGACTTTATATAACGCAATTCTGACTTTATATAACGCAATTCTGACTTTATATAACGCAATTCTGACTTTATCTCGCAATTCTGACTTTATATCTCAATTCTGACTTTATATCGCAATTCTGACTTTATATCGCAATTCTGACTTTATATCGCAATTTTATATCGCAATTCTGACTTTATATTGCAATTTTATATCGCAATTCTGACTTTATATCTCGCAATTCTGACTTTATATCTCGCAATTCTGACTTTATATCTCGCAATTCTGACTTTATATCTCGCAATTCTGACTTTATATCTCGCAATTCTGACTTTATATCACGCAATTCTGACTTTATATCTCGCAATTCTGACTTTATATCGCAATTTTATATCGCAATTCTGACTTTATATCTCGCAATTCTGACTTTATCTCGCAATTCTGACTTTATATCTCAATTCTGACTTTATATCTCGCAATTCTGACTTTATATCGCAATTCTGACTTTATATCTCGCAATTCTGACTTTATATCTCGCAATTCTGACTTTATATCGCAATTCTGACTTTATATCGCAATTCTGACTTTATATCTCGCAATTCTGACTTTATATCTCGCAATTCTGACTTTATATCGCAATTCTGACTTTATATCTCGCAATTCTGACTTTATATCTCGCAATTCTGACTTTATATCGCAATTTTATATCGCAATTCTGACTTTATATCTCGCAATTCTGACTTTATCTCGCAATTCTGACTTTATATCGCAATTCTGACTTTATATCTCGCAATTCTGACTTTATATCTCGCAATTCTGACTTTATATCGCAATTCTGACTTTATATCTCGCAATTCTGACTTTATATCTCGCAATTCTGACTTTATATCGCAATTTTATATCGCAATTCTGACTTTATATCTCGCAATTCTGACTTTATCTCGCAATTCTGACTTTATATCGCAATTCTGACTTTATATCTCGCAATTCTGACTTTATATCTCGCAATTCTGACTTTATATCGCAATTCTGACTTTATATCTCGCAATTCTGACTTTATATCTCGCAATTCTGACTTTATCTCGCAATTCTGACTTTATCTCGCAATTCTGACTTTATCTCGCAATTCTGACTTTATATCTTGCAATTCTGACTTTATATCTCGCAATTCTGACTTTATATCTCGCAATTCTGACTTTATCTCGCAATTCTGACTTTATCTCGCAATTCTGACTTTATATCTCGCAATTCTGACTTTATATCTCGCAATTCTGACTTTATATCTCGCAATTCTGACTTTATATCGCAATTTTATCTCGCAATTCTGACTTTATATCTTGCAATTCTGACTTTATATCTCGCAATTCTGACTTTATATCGCAATTCTGACTTTATCTCGCAATTCTGACTTTATCTCGCAATTCTGACTTTATATCGCAATTCTGACTTTATATCGCAATTCTGACTTTATATCGCAATTCTATATCGCAATTCTGACTTTATATCGCAATTTTATATCGCAATTCTGACTTTATCTCGCAATTCTGACTTTATATCTCAATTCTGACTTTATATCTCGCAATTCTGACTTTATATCTCGCAATTCTGACTTTATATCGCAATTCTGACTTTATATCTCGCAATTCTGACTTTATATCTCGCAATTCTGACTTTATATCTCGCAATTCTGACTTTATATCTCGCAATTCTGACTTTATCTCGCAATTCTGACTTTATATTGCAATTTTATATCGCAATTCTGACTTTATATCTCGCAATTCTGACTTTATATCGCAATTTTATATCTCAATTCTGACTTTATATCTCGCAATTCTGACTTTATATCGCAATTCTGACTTTATATCTCGCAATTCTGACTTTATATCTCGCAATTCTGACTTTATATCTCGCAATTCTGACTTTATATCTCGCAATTCTGACTTTATATCGCAATTCTGACTTTATATCTCGCAATTCTGACTTTATCTCGCAATTCTGACTTTATATCTCGCAATTCTGACTTTATATAACGCAATTCTGACTTTATATAACGCAATTCTGACTTTATATAACGCAATTCTGACTTTATATAACGCAATTCTGACTTTATATAACGCAATTCTGACTTTATATAACGCAATTCTGACTTTATATAACGCAATTCTGACTTTATCTCGCAATTCTGACTTTATATCGCAATTCTGACTTTATATCGCAATTCTGACTTTATATCGCAATTTTATATCGCAATTCTGACTTTATATTGCAATTTTATATCGCAATTCTGACTTTATATCTCGCAATTCTGACTTTATATCTCGCAATTCTGACTTTATATCTCGCAATTCTGACTTTATATCTCGCAATTCTGACTTTATATCTCGCAATTCTGACTTTATATCTCGCAATTCTGACTTTATATCACGCAATTCTGACTTTATATCTCGCAATTCTGACTTTATATCGCAATTTTATATCGCAATTCTGACTTTATATCTCGCAATTCTGACTTTATCTCGCAATTCTGACTTTATATCTCAATTCTGACTTTATATCTCGCAATTCTGACTTTATATCGCAATTCTGACTTTATATCTCGCAATTCTGACTTTATATCTCGCAATTCTGACTTTATATCGCAATTCTGACTTTATATCGCAATTCTGACTTTATATCTCGCAATTCTGACTTTATATCTCGCAATTCTGACTTTATATCTCGCAATTCTGACTTTATATCTCGCAATTCTGACTTTATATCTCGCAATTCTGACTTTATATCGCAATTTTATATCGCAATTCTGACTTTATATCTCGCAATTCTGACTTTATCTCGCAATTCTGACTTTATATCGCAATTCTGACTTTATATCTCGCAATTCTGACTTTATATCTCGCAATTCTGACTTTATATCGCAATTCTGACTTTATATCTCGCAATTCTGACTTTATATCTCGCAATTCTGACTTTATATCGCAATTTTATATCGCAATTCTGACTTTATATCTCGCAATTCTGACTTTATCTCGCAATTCTGACTTTATATCGCAATTCTGACTTTATATCTCGCAATTCTGACTTTATATCTCGCAATTCTGACTTTATATCGCAATTCTGACTTTATATCTCGCAATTCTGACTTTATATCTCGCAATTCTGACTTTATCTCGCAATTCTGACTTTATCTCGCAATTCTGACTTTATCTCGCAATTCTGACTTTATATCTTGCAATTCTGACTTTATATCTCGCAATTCTGACTTTATATCTCGCAATTCTGACTTTATCTCGCAATTCTGACTTTATCTCGCAATTCTGACTTTATATCTCGCAATTCTGACTTTATATCTCGCAATTCTGACTTTATATCTCGCAATTCTGACTTTATATCTCGCAATTTTATCTCGCAATTCTGACTTTATATCTTGCAATTCTGACTTTATATCTCGCAATTCTGACTTTATATCGCAATTCTGACTTTATCTCGCAATTCTGACTTTATCTCGCAATTCTGACTTTATATCGCAATTCTGACTTTATATCGCAATTCTGACTTTATATCGCAATTCTATATCGCAATTCTGACTTTATATCGCAATTTTATATCGCAATTCTGACTTTATCTCGCAATTCTGACTTTATATCTCAATTCTGACTTTATATCTCGCAATTCTGACTTTATATCTCGCAATTCTGACTTTATATCGCAATTCTGACTTTATATCTCGCAATTCTGACTTTATATCTCGCAATTCTGACTTTATATCTCGCAATTCTGACTTTATATCTCGCAATTCTGACTTTATATCTCGCAATTCTGACTTTATATCGCAATTTTATCTCGCAATTCTGACTTTATATCTTGCAATTCTGACTTTATATCTCGCAATTCTGACTTTATATCGCAATTCTGACTTTATCTCGCAATTCTGACTTTATATCGCAATTCTGACTTTATATCTCAATTCTGACTTTATATCGCAATTCTGACTTTATATCGCAATTCTGACTTTATATCGCAATTCTGACTTTATATCGCAATTTTATATCGCAATTCTGACTTTATATCTCGCAATTCTGACTTTATATCTCGCAATTCTGACTTTATATCGCAATTTTATCTCGCAATTCTGACTTTATCATGCAATTCTGACTTTATATCGCAATTCTGACTTTATATCGCAATTCTGACTTTATATCTCGCAATTCTGACTTTATATCTCGCAATTCTGACTTTATATCTCGCAATTCTGACTTTATATCTCGCAATTTTGACTTTAAGCTTCCGTATTTAATGGAGGACAGCTATACATTTTTGAAAGAATAGCTATAAATTCATAATGCATTTTAGCATTTTATAATATATATTTTTTTGTTTTGTGAATTATGTTCTTAAAACATTATGCTTTTTGTTTTTAATGATCTGCTGGAAAGCATTATGAAAAATCCCGTGTTATTCCTTCCTAGTTTGCTAATAATGGTAATTCTTCTTTATAATTTTTTTCCCTAGCGAGGGATTGCACGTAGAGGATTGTAACCGTGATGTTTTCTTCGTTCTCTCCTAGGACTGGATGCTCGAGGATTTCTATTTGGGCCGCTTCTGGCTCAGAGATTAGGAATAGGATTTGCTCCAATTAGAAAAAAAGGGAAGCTCCCTGGCCCCACGTTATCAGTAGCTTATAGTCTGGAGTATGCAAAGGTACCTCCAGTTATCCAGTATCACATCTAGTCCACTTGCAGTTATTCATTATGTAACTCAGCAGTGTTGTTTCAGGCCGAGGCAGAGATGCAGGAAGATGCGGTTTCTGCAGGACAGAAGATCCTGATCATTGATGATTTACTGGCTACTGGAGGTGAGCAAGAGATCTGAATGCAGCTTAATCTGCCAACAGCAACAGTGTAACCTCTTGTGTGTTCGTCAGGAACTCTGTACGCGGCGTGTGAGCTGATCAAACAGCAGAAGGCCGAGGTGCTGGGCTGTCTCGTGGTGGTTGAACTCAAGTATCTCAGTGGATCTGACAAGCTGAAGCCATCTCCTGTGTTCTCTCTAATCCAGTACTGACGGTCTGGAGCTTTCACGTGACGTGGACTGCCTCAGAGGAACTGTGTATTTTCACATGATGGTTTACATTTCAGAAATATGAAGAATTCCAATCAATTTTATACCCTTTGGGGTTTTGATGGTCTTAATTCCACTATGAGAATTAGACAGAAACTGGTTGCGTCTAAAATTGCATACTTTGAGTAGGTACTACTTATGAATAATTAATCTGTGGTAGTGATGGGAGAAACGAAGCATTTCAAAACATTGAATCAATTGATTCGCAAAATGTTTCAGTGTTTCGAAGCGCTGGAAACGCCACACGCTGGTGCCCCCTGCTGGTCAGAGCAGTGTAAATGCTGCAAAAACTCATGCATAAAAACACCTTTAACAAACCAATTACAAATGTTTTATTGAAGGTATCATCTATTAAATGCAGTTAAATCTAATATCACTAAAGCTTGGTTCAGACTTTTAACTATTCTTCCTTTTTATTATACAAAGGTGTCAATAAATATATAAAACTGGTAAAAATCATGGTTCATGGGTTCACAGAGATCATTTATGACCTAACAAAGCCTCATTTACTGAAATCACGTGACTTTGGATACACATACATCTCTTCAGTGGGTTGTACTGTTGTATTCAATGTGTTTTTGGATTATTTTGCTGACGAAACTCTGCAAATATATCTCCCAGAAATGTCAGCTGTGATCAAGAAGCTTTTTTACAGCAGATGCCATTAAAAACTAGTGCTGGGTAGATTATTGTTACTTACAAATTGTAATCGGTTACTAACTCCAAATTACATGACTAAAATTGTAGTTAGTTACGTAATCCAATACACATTTTAGGTAATATAATCGGTCTACTTTTTGGATTACTTTTGACCTAACTTGTTTATCACATTGAATTGGATAATCTTGTAACATATTGATATAAAAATAGTAAATACTAAGAAAAAGTAAATATATTCCAATCTTTTTCAACAACCTGAAGCGCATTAAATATTACAATATGACAGGGTTTCCCAAACTGGGGTTTGTGAGAGAACTGCAAGGGTTTGAGTTTAATGAAAAGCTATAAATTAAATAAATCATAAGTTAAAATAGTTTTAAAAAGAGAAAAAAAAACCATCCCAAATACAGTGACAAGACTTTCTGAATATGTACTTTTAATTTTTTTAGAAAGGAACATGTAGGCTAAAACATGAAAGAGTCTGGGAGAATCAATAAATTACGATTTACTGTCATTGTAAATAGTATAAGTTTTATTTTTATAGCAATAATATTGCTGTATAGATGTAATCATGATATATATCATATCCATTAAAAAACTAGTCTTATTAGATTATATTACATTTAAAAACAATTACTTCATTTTTGGAATATGATTACATGTAATCAGCACTGCTGAAACATGGTTAGTCTATCCCACACAGCCTCGATTTCATACCGGTCATGGCGCTGCTCTGAATAAGCGCTATACATTTACCATGTTGTCATCATCATGTGACTTACCAGCGTCAGTTGCGTTTCTTCCCTGCCATTTCACAAATGCTGTAAGTCATTCAGGTACTTTTCACCTACCGTTTTTTTTTTGCCTACTTCATAGATGTGATTTCAGACACAGCCAGTTACAGAAGTGTACAGACAGAGCTTCCTGTTTCTGCGAGTATGAAACAACACCATCGCTTGCATGAACTTGTTTATTGTAAACGATTCAATGCACGAATCCTGTAAATGATTTGTCCTTCATTCGACTGCATTTATACCAGTTACTTTTTACATGTCAACACTTATGAACGGTTATTGTGCCAAGATGCGAAGAACAAGGTCACAACCTCAAAAACAACAGAAGTGTGTTTAAAATGTAGTGACCACCAGACTTGTAAAATGCAAACTATGAACATACAAAACTAAAAATAAGAGTCATCTAAAAGTTAAAATCCATAATAAAATATTGCACATGGTATGGTCTCAAGTCTTGTTTGAATTCGGTCAAACGCGCTCCTCTTCCTTCATCTTCTGGGTCAGGGTGTCCAGCACAATGTTCAGATCCATGGTCTTGTTCAGTTTTAGGTACAAGTCCTTCCTGATTGGATGTATCGTGAGCCATGTAGGTGTCAATTCAGCCAGCAGGCGAAGATGTTTCTCCATTTCATCTAAATGAGAGAAGAAAAAAAAAATTAAGAAAGAAATGCTCTGTTTCAAGACATTAAGGCCTGAATTTGGATAAAAGTGAATTAAGACCTTTAAGACCCTTATGAGATCCCTTTAAGACCCCTTTAAGATGCTTTTAAGACCCTTGAGATCCCTTTAAGACCCTCAAGACCCCTTTAAGATGCTTTTAAGACCCGTGAGATCCCTTTAAGATGCTTTTAAGACCCTTGATCCCTTTAAGATGCTTTTAAGACCCTCAAGATCCCTTTAAGATGCTTTTAAGACCCTCAAGATCCCTTTAAGATGCTTTTAAGACCCTTGATCCCTTTAAGATGCTTTTAAGACCCTCAATCCCTTTAAGACCCCTTAAAGGGATCTCAAGTCTTAAAGGATCTCTAAAAACATCTTTAAGACCCTCAAGATCCCTTTAAGATGCTTTTAAGACCCTTGAGATCCCTTTAAGACCCCTTTAAGATGCTTTTAAGACCCTCAAGATCCCTTTAAGATGCTTTTAAGACCCTTGAGATCCCTTTAAGACCCTCAAGACCCCTTTAAGGTGCTTTTAAGACCCTTGAGATCCCTTTAAGACCCCTTTAAGATGCTTTTAAGACCCTTGAGATCCCTTTAAGACCCTTGATCCCTTTGAGATGCTTTTAAGACCCGTGAGATCCCTTTAAGACCCCTTAAAGGGATCTCAAGTCTTAAAGGATCTCTAAAACATCTTTAAGACCCTCAAGATCCCTTTAAGATGCTTTTAAGACCCTTGAGATCCCTTTAAGATCCCTTTAAGATGCTTTTAAGACCCTCAAGATCCCTTTAAGATGCTTTTAAGACCCTTGAGATCCCTTTAAGACCCCTTTAAGATGCTTTTAAGACCCTTGAGATCCCTTTAAGACCCTTGATCCCTTTAAGACCCCTTAAAGGGATCTCAAGTCTTAAAGGATCTCTAAAAACATCTTTAAGACCCTTGATCCCTTTAAGATGCTTTTAAGACCCTTGAGATCCCTTTAAGATGCTTTTAAGACCCTTGAGATCCCTTTAAGACCCCTTTAAGATGCTTTTAAGACCCTCAAGATCCCTTTAAGATGCTTTTAAGACCCTTGAGATCCCTTTAAGACCCTTGATCCCTTTAAGATGCTTTTAAGACCCTCAAGATCCCTTTAAGACCCCTTTAAGATGTTTTTAAGACCCTCAAGATCCCTTTAAGATGATTTTAAGACCCTTGAGACCCCTTTAAGACGCTTTTAAGACCCCTTAAAGCAGTGGTCACTAACCTTTTTAAGCCCAAGATCCCTGACCTCAACCTTTTTGAAAGACAAGATCTACTTGATAGAAAAAGACAGCCCAGATTGTATTTAGTATTTTTTTCGTGGTCATTGTAGATTCTGATTTATTTATTTATTTTTACAAGCAAATTGGCCGATTCCGATACTGGTTGCAGATATTATTAATATTATTATAATAAACAAAAATACATAGCCATTTCAAATTAGAGGAATCACTGCTTTTTGATCACAATCCAAACAAAGATGCTACGCACGTTGCATGAGCAGTTGTTTTTTATTTGAATTAGATTTAAAGCAAAAACAGAACGGTCTGACTTTATCTTTGTGAAATTATAAATGCTACACACAAAAACAGCAGGCTGAATGGGACGCAAATTCACTCTCTGACAGCAGGTGGCGCTTATGGAGCAGCAGTGATACAGCGTTTCCTTGGTCACCGCTGTAAACAAAGCTGAAATGCGCTAATAATTAGCTACTTTATTCAGAGGTAAGAGGAAAATAAAATGCCACTGCCATCGAAATCTTCCTGAAGACTGATCTCTTTTTAGAGATGAATTCATAACCCTTCTCCCCCAATTCAATAGTTATATTTTCTTCCTATATTTCGAGCATCGTGAACAGTGAGCTGCTCTGCCTGCTACGGAATTTTCTCCTCTTCACGTCCGTCTTCAGCGTCTCTGGCCTCTTGTTTACGGTCGTTTACAGACTCGGACATTATATGGGCTATTTACCTTTATCTGTCTGTCTCCAGAAAATAACATAATAAATACAAAAATACAGTACAAAGACTGGAGAAATGTAATGTATTTTTGTACTCATTTCTGTTATTTTCGCGAGCTACTGGAACAGTGATAAAGATCGACGGGTTGGCGACCACTGCCTTAAAGGGATCTCATAAGGGTCTTAAAGAGGCATTTAAAGGCGCTTTTGAGATCACTCTAATCCCGAAGAGGTTTCATCCAAGAGGAGGGGAAAAAAATAAATATGAAGGAAAGAAAATGTTCCAACAGTAAAAATGTTCTGTGCACATTATTTGTTTAAATTCAGGTTCCTCATAATCTTGAATCAGAATTACTTCCCCTCTCTCTTACGGCAACATCTCTTCTCTGATGAAGAGGGCGGGGCAAACCTGTCACTCACATGAGATCCACCAATAGCAATCCACAATCATCCAATCAATTCCCCACAGACAAAATCAAGCTCCGCCCTACATTTGTTCTCGTTCGAGAAGCGTTTCACTCGGATATACGGCACAATAGGGAAGAAACGACCAGCGCAACTTCAGTTTCATGACAACTTTAATGTGGAGGACTGTGTGTGAAGTTACTGCCTATATAGAGGCTTTCAAATAAAGTCATGAGGTGGTTTAAGGAGGAAGATCACTAAGAAAAAAAACAGACATGGGAAACCCGACAGGAAACATCTGTACTAACCAGAACTCAGGGGAGAGCGGTAGCTGGCGATCATGCGGTTGCAGGTGAGCTCCATGAGGAGCGCCGGCTTCTTCTCTGCTACGAACACGTTTCGCAGGATCCTGGCTAACTCCGGCAGCCGTGACATCATCGATAGGCGCTGCTCCTGCTGCGGGTTCCTCGTCATGGTGGCCTGCAACTTCTGAGCCTCTTTTGCACGAATCTGAAAAGGGGAAGAAATGCGGATTAGGTTCTCGTAAAAAGCACTAAAATATGTCGTGCACTAAGTCGAGTTACTCACCCTCTCCAGCAGCGATTGAGAAACTCCTTTGAGGGCACTGGGCGTTTCTGTTGGCGTCACAGTGGATTTCGCTGCAGTCTCAGGCTCTTTAGCGCATGCGGTCTCGGCGGTTTTCAGGGCCATGTTAGCCAAGGCTTTCTCCATCTGGAACGACACGAGACGCAAAGCTCATTTATTTACAGATCAACATTTAGTCTCCGGATGGTCCATTTCTGGTAGATTTTCGAAGAGTGAAAAACTAAAACTCTCCATAGGGAAACAGATTTTTAACAATAACTTAAAAACCATTAAAAACCAGCCTTATTGTAAGCGATGAGGCTGTTAATTGATGGTGTTTAACAGCACGACTCATGGTGAAAACTACATTACCCATGATGCTGTACAGAAAATTCCAATCAACTTGTATATATGCATATTTTGCAATAAACTATTTCTCCATCGTTTTTAATTCAATTATTCTGTTTGCAATGCTTCATGGGATTGTATTTCCTTCCCTCACTAAAGTCATTAAGTTCACACCTTTGTACCTTTATATTTTTGTCCGATTTTCAAATACTTTTTTTGCTTCAAATCGAAGTTTGTATGTTGTGATTCTCCTCGGAGCTGGTTGGTTTAATTAAATTAAATTAAATACAGATATATATTTTTAGATCCCAGCCCTATGGCATGCTTTAAATATTGAATTTTCCACTTTTTACATGATCAATAATGATACATGATTATATCACTTGTTAAATGATTATTTAACAATTAGCCTATTCATTCCTGCATTTATATATTAAAAAAAAAAATTTGCGCCCCACCAAAAGATTTTTGCACCAGCCGCCACTGCTTATAATGCTTTAACAAAGACTTAAAGGAATTTTAAAAATACTTCCGGAACCAACGGCACTGAAAAAGTGGGCAGGAATGCACTATTTGGTTCAGAACTACAGACCGTAAAGTAAAAACGCCATAAAAGGGTGTTTATAATATTATTTTTAAATTTAAAAAGTAAAATTATCAATATTTGAATGTCTGTTATTTCATCTGCAACAGTGAACTTTTGTAAAGATACAATAGTAAAACATACGTTTGGCCACTATTAAGAGCATCATTATGGAAAAACAATTCTCCAAATAAAATGGCAAATCGGCATGCTGCTCGTTTTTCTATTTTCTACCATTTTCTATATTTTATTTTCTCTCCAAGTAGGAAGAATTGTTTGAGTAGTTTAAATTTAAATTTAATAAAATGCATGTGTATATGAGGATGTTAATGGTGACAGGATGATTGACAGGCCAGGTTACGGTAACTATTTTTTTCAAAAGCGACTCCTCTCCATCCACATTTTCTTTTACAGAGATAAATAGATAAAGACTTTAAAACTAGATAAACACTAAATTTTTTCCTTGCCGTGATCTGGGACATACTGATCCATATCGAGCGCTCACCTTCGGGGTCATGAGAGCACGAGCTCGGTCCAACACCTCCTGAGCGGAGGTCAGTTTCTCCGTTTGAGGAGGTTGAGGCAAATCACTCGGCTTTACGTTGGGAACCTCATCCACATTGAACCTCGGATGCCAGCGGGTCAGTTTGTCATCGGGGACGACAATGGGAGGGTTTAGGGAAGCCAGGAACACCTGTATCCAACAGAAGACAAGATTGGAATATACAATAATCATAATATCTGAAACTCTTAAATGCGAGTAAATCTGCTTACCTTGTGGTGTCCCTTCACGATTTCAACAAGGTTTTGGTGAAAAACGCGCCTTCTTTCTAAAAGACGAGAGGCCGACAACACTGGACGAGTGCCGTTGAACTCTGGGGAAACAGACATGCTTTATTAAAATAAATAAACAATGATTTATCAGTGTTTTTGCATTGTTTTCCAATGCAAATGTCTAAAGATTACTACGTCAAGATACTTTTACTGGAGATGCAAAATAACAAAAGTCTGGATTTCTCTGAAATTGACCAAACTGAAGTTTATGATGTCTCAGAAAAATCAGCTTAATTCAAAGGGAATTTCTCAGAACTCTTTGACAGATGATAATTCTTGTTTTAAGCATAAACTCACTTAATTTCGTTTATTTTTCTCACTTTACATTTGCATCTCAATTTAGTGTTTAGATATTTGTACTAACAGGATAAAAATACTGAGAAGTATAAATTTTTTGTCATGTATGCAACATTTAATGCCTCAACTTTATGAATTTAAGACTTTCTGCTCTGAATTAAGACTTTTTAAGGCCTTAATTTGTGTTAGAGTGAATAAAGACCCCTTTAAGACCCTTAGGAGTCTCCTTTTAAACCTTTTTAAGACCCTTTAAGACCCACAGAAACCCTATAATAATAAAAATAAATTATAATTACTACTAAAATACTAAAAAAAAAAAGAAATTGCAATTTAATTATTTCACTGTAAAAGTGCTTTAAAAGTGTTTTATCCATTACAACTGTCAAATTAAAATACTACCATTTACGCTGTCTTAATTCATTTTAAAACACTAAACCAAATCTTCTTGATAAAAAGCCGCTGAAGTGCTCATCTTTTGACAAGCGCTTCTCATCACAAGTGTGGGAAGATGGTCGGTGAGTGTCACGTTCCCTAACACACGTTACAAGCGTCCCAAATCTCAAAGCAGATGCACAGATGGAGTTTGTGTGGCGCAGCTTTTAATGCAACAGTGAATGTTTATGTTCTCACCTTCTTCAATGACCGGCTCCACCGTGAGCTGATAGCTGGACCTCTTTGCTGTGGCGCTGAAAGTGGGAATGTTTTTCTCCTGGCGAAAAGTGTAGGCAGAAGGAAACACGGCCTTTATTTGCCCCAGGTGGATCTCTTCAAAACGCCTGTGAAGAAAACAAAAATACAATTAACCCCGATTACCAGCAGCCCGACTGCCACATTACAGCTGAGCAGGTGGTTTCATCCAGCCTCTTACTTGTGCATCATATCTTGGACGCCTTGCTTGATCTTGGCGAAAGTGACAGTCTCCGAGCGGTTGAACAACATCCCGACGATGGTCTCCGTACTGCGGAACATCTCGGCCAGAAGTTTGAATTGGAAGGGCAGGGTGAGACCAGGCGGGACAGCCTGAGCGAGAGTGTGGTAACGCTGGTAAGCTGGGAGCTTCTCTCTGAAACAAACAGATGGAAAGAAAGCTTTTGTTTATTAAAGCAGGAGGGTTTTACATTTTTGGGTGAACTATCGCTTTAATCATGGGTGACAAATCACCTGTGAATAGGTTGTGGCATTTGGTAAACAAAAACCTCACCTTTCCTCTGGTTCAGGCCCAGCCTGTGTCTCAGTCGCTTTAGCATCCTCCGCCACTCGCTCGGCCTTTCTCTGCTGAACCTTCGCCGAGATCTCGCGGGCAGCATCGAGCCTCGCTTTCAGCTCCGCTAGCGCCGACACGGGCGCGGGAGAGGGAGTCGTCACCGCTTCAGACTGTCCTTTCAGCTTCTGCAGCTTGGACTTCAGCGCCACCACATCCTCTCTAGAAAACGTTTTCTGAAAGAATAAAAGCAGCTTGATTAATGACGAGCTGAGAAACACCAGGAGGTTCCTGCACAGATGTGAAGACCCCCACGTGTTACCTTGCTCCTGCTCGCCCGCTTGAGCTTATCGTCTGCGCTCGTTTTGTTAACAGGGGAGCCATTTGCATTATGATTAACAGTGTTTTTTGACTCTTTGATGGCAGTTTGTTGAGTCTGAGCGGTGCTGCTGGCCGAAGGCTCAGTGCTCTACATCAACACAAGACAGGCTGGATTAGCACTCATTAAACCAACACACACAAATACAATCACAGAACAACAAACAAAGTTAGTCTACATCACCTAATAAACACCAACAACTGAGGGAAAAGAAACATGCCAATGCAAATATCACTAAATTTTAAAAATCTAATTAAAACTAAGAATAAAATAAAATAAAAATACAATGACTGAAAAAAGCCTATACTGAAATATTTACATGTCGACAAAATTAATTGATTACTTCAGAGTCAGCAAATTATTCAGAATTCTCCCCAATTCTTTCTCATCTTTAAAGTTTTCCTTTCTTCAAAAGTTGTGGAAGCGCACACAGACCAACGAATAATGTCATGAAAACTGCAGCATAAATAAAAAAAAAATTATTAGTTTTTTTAGTGAGTTTTATTTTCAAGTTCTTCTCTATATAAAACTTAATTGTTTTGATTATTAACTTTTCATAAATTTATGAGCCCTGCAGAAACTCTGACAATGTTTAATCAATTTGGTACAAGATTATACTTTTCAAATTAATATTTTGCATAAATTAGGTCAAAAGTAATCCAAAAGTAGTCAGATTACATCACCCAAACTGTGTAATGTAATAGATTACGTTACTAACCACAATTTATTAATGTATAATTTGTATATTTAGTAAAGGATTACAATTTTGTAAGTAATCTACCATCATCACCATTTATCGTTTCGGTGTATTATTAAATCCAAGAGAAATCCTATTAGTGTTTTATGGAATTGCACAGACCAACGAATATAATTACATGAAAACTGAGGTCACGCACCATAAACATAAAATTTAATCTTTTTTAGTTGGTTTTATTTTGATTTTAATTTCAAAATATTTACTACTTGTAGTTTAACTGATATAATTATTAACTTATATATTTATGAACCCCCTGCAGAAACCCTGATGTAAATGTTTAATGCACTTCATGTTGATTTTTTTTAAATCAATTTGCTACAAGATTGCACTATTAAAATTAACATTATAAACAGATTAGATCAAAAGTAATCCAAAAGTAGTCAGATTACATTACCTAAAATGTGTAATGTAACAGATTACGTTACTAACTTACAATTCTTAAATGTATAATTCGTATTCAGTCACTATATCGTTTCAGTATTATTTAATCAAAGAAAATAAAATAGCTTTTTTTGATTTGTTTTTACGAATAAAGCTGCAAAATTTGTAATACATTTTCAATTTATGGCTCTTTTTTTAAAGTACTGTTTCAAAAGTAGAGCCATATTTAAATGAACGTATGCGTCGTCTTCGGCAGTTGCGTCGCGTCTACTGAGCGTCGCGTTTTAAGATAGCGTTTCACACACACTGTTGCTCTATTCCGCTTTAAACGCAAGATTTTGCGATAGGTACCTGCTCTTGATCGTCGTTTCTCAGGAGATCCAGCTTCTTCCTCGCGGTCTTCTGTCCCGCGCGCTCCTCAGGTGAAGTTCTGCAGCTCTGGCTCGCGCTGAGCCTCAGGCGCTTCTTGGCGCTGCTGTGCTGCTCGGTCGTGGACGGGAACAACACCGAGCACACATCGAACTCCACCGAGGTCCGTTTAGGAGTGCGGGGACTCGCCGTTAAGTCCGAGTGACTCACATCACGCGAGTCTGTCGCGGTCTCTACAGCTTCTGCTGACAGAGCCTCGTCGATGACTTTGAGAAACTCCTGCTGAACGCGTTTCTGCGGCTCTGGTGCGGCGGGATCGCGCGTCGTTTTACGCGAAGCCCGTGTCGCTCTGGACGATGTTTTTGGTTTAGTGATCACCGCCGATTCCACAACATCCCCGGACACTTTCTGTCCCTTCGACCGTACAGATCGACCCTTCTTACTCTGTGCAAAATAATCTGTAACCCGAGCTTGAGCCATTCTTCAGAACGAATGAATCCCTGGCGTGCAGTAATGTTTTTGTTCCACCGGAACTTCCTTTCAGTGTCTCCCTACACTAACTTTCGCGCGAAATATGACCACGTGACTTATGTAGGCAGAGCTTGGCTTTAGCCACGCCCCCCGCAGCCACTGATCAAACAGATTCGCATAACTGAGTGACAGTAAAAATGCTAATATTGGGTGCTATTTCCACATTAAATAATAAACACTTTAAATGCTTATTTGTTTGATTTGGCTCCTTGTGTTATTTTTTTTATATAAAATTTTATTCTATATTTTACCACGTTTAGCATTCATTTGGATGGTTTGGTCTTGGAATGAATGGAATAGTTCTCTCTATTGTGTTGTAAATTTACAGTTCTTAAGATAAATCAATCATTTTAAACCAGAAAACACTGTAAATCATTTAACAGCAGTGTGACTGACGGTTCATCTTCTTGTGAACAGCTGCTAAACGATTTCATTGACAATATATGCACGTTAAAACAAAATATGCATATATATATATATATATATATATATATATATATATATATATATATATATATATATATATATATATATATATATATATATATAGTCTTTAAAGGAAATAGCATATCAAAAAGCCCATACGACAGTAAATGAAAGAAGAATATTTAACTAAACAATATGATTAAAACTATTTCCCCTCGTCTATTGAAAGATTTCGCCTGTTATCTAAAGTCACCGCTAGATGGAGCCAACATAAAAGGGTGGTTACAAAAATTCCTGTGAGTAATGACACTCATAGATATATCTATGCAATTTATTAAACAATTTATTTACAAGAACATCAACACCAATTTCGCGGCACTGAACTGAGAAGCGCGAAATAAATAACGGTCACATTTAAGGCACGTGAACGTTACACTAAACGTTACCACCACATTGTATTGTTTACACTTGGTGTTATTTTTATGATGTTTACAGAAGTTTGTATTAAGTATAAACACATTAAGCATAAATAATACAGTTTATTGGAAATAACCTTCTCATTATATCATTCATTTAAAGAAAGAAAAACGGACCTAGTAAACTCTAGGAAAATGTCTGAAATAACACAAAAGGTGTGTATAACTGGTTTTCCTCAGCTTTGGAAGTTGAAAAGCTAAACGGTTTTATTGACACTATGCACGTTATAACAGCAAAATAGTATGCACATATATCGTCTTTAAATGAAATAGCCTATCAAAACCCATACGACAGTAAATGAAAGAAGAATATTTAACTAAACAATACGATAAAACTTTACCCTCGTCTATTGAAAGACTTCGCCTGTTATCCAAAGTCACCGCAAGATGGAGCCAACATAAAAGGGTTACAACAATTCCTGTCAGTAATGACACCCACCACAAGTAAAATAATAATTATTAAACAATTTGTTTATTTACAAGAACATCAACACAGTTTCGCGGCACTGAACTGAGGAGAGCGAAATAACTGTCACATTTAAGGCACGTGCACGTTACATTAAACGTTACCACCACATCGTATTGTTTTATTCACACTTGGTGTTATTTTTATGGTGTTACTGATGGGTTTATAGAAGTATGTGTTTAGTTTGAACACAAATTTAAGCATAAATAATAGTTTATTCGAAATAACCCTTTTCATTTCAGAAGTCACGACTCTTTTGCTTGTAACGTTAGCCTGTATCATCGCATTCATTTAAGACAGAAAAACGGACCTGGTAAACGTTAAGAAAATGTATGAAATAACATAAAAGTTGTGTATAACTGGTTTTCCTCAGCTTTGGAAGCTGTGGGTGACAGACACACTCGCGCAGCGCACGCGTCGGGTTTCTCAGCTGAAAGTGACGTTACTCGTTTGGCAGAAGTTATCTCGTCAGGGTGGGAGTTACTTTAAACTAACTGTTGGGACGCTTGGACTAAACACTGCAAACTCTCCTTATGAGTTTTGTGACACTGTATAACTAGTTTGTGGACATATTCTGCTGAAGTCGGAGCTGATTTGTGCCAGAACGGAAGAAAGACTGAAGAAAGTTTAACAGACGCCGAGGCGGTGAATCACATTTTCCATGAAGATGTACAATGAATAATCGGCGCTTTTTGAGTTTTGTATCGAAATAGTCGTCTTTAGACATCATTCGTTCATGTTGTATGTTTAAGAACGCTTTACAGACAACGTTGGCTG
Organism: Chanodichthys erythropterus; assembly: GCF_024489055.1. Classification (NCBI taxonomy): domain Eukaryota; kingdom Metazoa; phylum Chordata; class Actinopteri; order Cypriniformes; family Xenocyprididae; genus Chanodichthys; species Chanodichthys erythropterus. The sequence goes on from NC_090231.1 coordinate 58,477,392, forward strand.
TTAGTGATGTTTTGATAGTTTCGATGGTCTACGGTTTTAATCGATTAGAAGCGATTTTAATGTCAATAAATTGGAATACAAAATCGAGAGGGTTTATATTCGCCATGTAGCTTTTTTCCACGCTTCTGGGAGATGTGGATTTGTGTCCTGGGAGGAATGTGAGTGGAAGTGTCGCTCATGGAGCTTCAGGTGGTGTGCGGATTGCTCTACTGCTGTCTGCTGCCCATCTTTTTACTGGCAGGTAAGAAGAAATCAACATGTGTGCAGTCAAACAAGTCTTGTTTTTATTAAACACATGATAACATTGGCTTTCCAACAATCATTGTAAGCATTGAGCGTCAGCAAACGAGATGGAAAGGTATAAATCTATTTCAAAACTAATGGCAAGGTCTTAAAAATGGGTTTACATGTTGGTTGCATATAGTTAAAATGTTTATACAATTGTAAACAAACAAACAACATGATTTAATGGCTCTAGAAATGTCACGTGGTGTATCCATGAAACTTTTGAACCTTCCTTACACTTACCCCTACACTTATATTTATCTTTTATGTCAAAAATCACAGTTTATGGCTAAAATGTATGTGTGTTTATAAAATTATATGTAGCTGATGTTCAAGAGTCAAACTCCTGTGATTTCATTAGTGCTGTCAAATCCATTAACCATGATTAATCGCATCTAACATAAGTTTGTAAATATATAATATATGGGTCATTGACGAATAAGATTTATAAAAGTGGAAAAAAACACAAAAACATAATGGAGATAAAATTAAAGTATTATTAAAAGTTAACAATAAGATTATTTATATATATATATATATATATATATATATATATATATATATATATATATATATATATATATATATATATATATCATTTAACACTGTTTTCACAAGCAGGACAAAATTTGTCATCAAAAAAGTCATTCGGTTTAACCAAAATTTCGGTTTTACTGAGTTACATTTTTGGTTTTACCGAATGACGATATTTTCAAACAGGCTGATATCTAGCTAGTTATTTTTTAAAATATTATTTTCCATGTTTTATAGCGGTTGCACCAAATGAACTGATGTTTCAGGACATGAGTATGATCAAGCGAAAACGTGAATTTAACAAATAAGAGAGAGTTAGTGACTTTGCATCATGCCCATGTGTCTGAATGATGTCACATCCTGTCACATGATACTGAACACATGGCTTGATCCAAAATGGTCTCTTTATATTGGTTACTCCGAATGACATCAATGAAATTCATTTTTCCGGACATTCTTTCTCATAACAAAACAACGACTTCTACACATAATTTATAATACAATTTTGCAGTATGTTAATATATGATGTTATAAAATCATGCCAGAATAAAAAAATATATACATGTATTACATTTTAAGATATTTTAATCACAAAAGAACAGTTAAACCGAATGACCTTTTGACACTTCAAAATCTTTAAAATATGTAGCAAAATATAATTAAAACCTTTTGCATTCAATAAAAGAGATCTAGTTGTACTACCTTACATACTTTGGATGTCATATCTTTGTTTTTATTATTATTATTAAGGCCTTTGGACAAAAAAAAAAAAGACCTGTCACATCATTGACCCGTATAACCTTTGTTAGATGTGATAAATCGCAGTGAATGGATTTGACAGCACTAATGAAATCACAGGAGTTTGACACTTGAACATCAGCTACATTGTTTGAAAGTGTCCTGCTGAACTTGCCTCATTCAGGTGTTTGTTCAGCAGACACGCCCGAGCGGCGCATTTCCTCCGGGCCTAAAATTAGTGAAGGATGCATCATGCATTCCTGCTGCGTGCACCTCACAGCTGTTTTCCTTCTCAGACCTGTTTTTACTGTCTTCTCTCTCTGCGCAATTTGCTTGCATCCTACCGAGAGCGAATGCTTTCATGCTTGTGGTGTTTAAATCCCACCTCCCACAGAGAGTTCAATTATGGGCTTTTCACGCTTGAAATTGTTAACCCAGGGTCATATTTCTTACTGGGCTGCTAATTAATCCCGTCATTTCACACTCTACATGTGTAATCCCGGGGTTAAAATTCTCAGTTCCTGATTTACAACGTTTCACGTACTCATTGTGGGGCCAATATATGGGTTGAGTTATGGGCTTTAAATGGGTTTGTCCAATATCTGAATTTCATAAGAGACATTGGCTCCACTATGAAAACAATATGTGTTCTAAAAAGGGCTCAATCATGTTTGATCTTTTCCAAATGGATGAAATCATAGTCTCAAGATAACAAAAATCAGAGTTTGTGCCCATCGTACACTACGCAGTGAAATCTGTCAACTCTGACGGCAAATCAGGACAAAAATCTTGTAGTGTTTTCCAGTTTTTAGGCTCATAATGCTTTTGGAAAACCCTGCTCAATTCCCAATGGATAAATCAAATCCTACTCAACACTTGGAAAAGCACCGTAAGGAAGAAGAAATGGGTCTTTTTATGATTATTTTACTGACTGTTGCTCAAACTAAACGGCATGTGCATGCATATTTAATAACACAATTATCATTTACTTTAGAATTGGATGTCGGTTGTTTCACCTTTAGTACTATTTTTTAGTACTGAGTTAAAAGCTGTGCTAAAAGTATTAAAAAAACACTGTCATGAACGTTAGCACAGGATTGAGCGTATAGTGTGAAAAGCCTCTGTCAGATAGGTTTCTATATTTATCATTTCTCCCCTGACTGTAAAAGCACAAACACCTAGGGGAATGTTAAAGGCGTGTTTCAGAAACAGAGCATATAAAAGGGCAGGTAAAGATCTGGTCTGCTGACAGGATATCGTTTGAACATGTGGTTTCTTATGTCATGTGGGACGCGCAACATGCACGTCTCGGGTTCTCCTCAGACTCACGCATGCGGTTAGCCAGATTTGTTGAGCGCTACACGTGGTCTTCAGTGCCAACTGTTCTCGTGTAAACAATCCTCTTTTATTTCACCTCTATCGTGAGAACCAGTTAGAATGGATTTTGGATGCTTTCTTTTTTTAAATGGCTCCTTTGCATGTTCTACGACTGCAAAGTAGGGCAACCTCCCAGCCTTGGGTGTGTTTGCAGCACAAGATACCACATCATGCTGTCACAATACTAAACCTCAATGTGTCCATAAGGAAACTGGCATGCCTGGATTTGGCCCGAGGCTTGAAAGTGTGCATAACCCAAAGATGGCTCACTTTAGATAAGGGATTGGTGCAGTTTTACTGCCAGATCTGAAGCGAGAAGGACAACTGGAAAGAGATTCAAACCCTTATTCATATGGATTGGTTTCAGTTCAGGTGCACTTTAGGACTGGAGACAATATTTGAGATCAGGGCTTGACATTAACACAGGGTGTAACGCAGTCACTCCTACTAGCCACTTTGGTGGGTTGAATTTTACTATATACATTTTTCAATTGTAGTCTTTTAAAAAGACATGTGAAATAATAAGTGTCGACACATATCGATTCTGAAACTCTTCCACTGCTCATTTTCAGCAGAATAGATACATGATACCAGCTGCACTTTCTCTCTCTGTCATCTCTCCGTCAGTGAGTCGACACACAAACCCTCGTTTCATTTGTTCTGGATGAATATTTTTGGTGTTGAATTTTGGCGCGTATTGCGCATAATTTTACTCGGATTTTGTTCTCACACCCAAAGTGTGCCACATTAAGCTGCCTCTCAGTACTAACTTGAGTACTTTTTCGCTGCTTATTTGCGCTTAAACAGTCAAAAACACACAAAATAATGTCAAAGTGCCGGTCTTGGCGAGTATTCACGTAAACACAATCAGTTGTTTTAAGTGAACATAAACAGTTGAGAGAGAAAACGCATGTGCAACAGTATATTGGATCCGTGCATCAGGTCTTAAAGTGACAGCAGCCTAATAAACTTGCTGACAAATTATGAGATAATATTAAAAATATCTATATGGAATTTTTTCACCATGGTATCGATGTCAAAATTGTGTCCAGTTACAATACTGAGTGGCTAATAACTTTGGGAAACCACTAGGTAGAGTGATTGGTGAGCATAAAAGTTAAAATATTAGTTCACTTGATTTACTCACCTCCATGTCATCCAAGATGTTTATGTCTTTCTTTTTTCAATCGAAAAGAAATTAAGGAAAACATTCCAGGATTTTTCTCCATATAGTGGACTTTACTGGGGTTCAACAGGTTGAAGGTCCAAATGTCAGTTTCAGTGCAGCTTCAAAGAGCTCTACATGATCCCAGACGAGGAATAAGAGTCTTATCTAGAGAAACCATCACTCATTTTCTAAAAAAAATTTTAATTACATACTTTTACCACAAATGCTCATCTTGCACTGCTCTGTGATGCTCCACACATTATGTAATCACGTTGGAAAGGTCACGCATGACATAGGTGGAAGTACCGATACAGTGTTTACAAAGTGAACATGCAAAGACTAAATCAAATGGCCTTTACAAAAAAAAGGTAAACAATGATGTCGGACGATTTTGAAATTGGAGGAGAAAATCAGTTTTTTGCCCTACCGCGATACTTCCGCCTACATCACGTGTGACCTTTCCAATGTGATTACCTAATGTGTGGAGCATCACAGAGCAGTGCAAGATGAGCATTTGTGGTAAAAAGTATATCATTTTTTTTTTTTTTTTAGAAAATGACTGGTGTTTTCTCTAGATTACACTCTTATTCCTCGTCTGGGATCATGTAGAGCTCTTTGAAGCTCTTTGACCTTCAACCTGTTGAACCCCAGTGAAGTCCACTATACGGAGAAAAATCCTGGAATGTCTTCCTCAAAAACCATTTCTTTTCCACTGAAGAAAGAAAGACATGAACATCTTGGATGACATGGAGGAGAATAAATTATCAGGAATTTTTAATTCTGTAGTGAATTAATCTTTTAATCACTTACATAGAAATTGGTCTACACTGCTTTACATTTTACGCCCCCTAAAGCTGCAGAGTCCATTTGCATTTTGGGTTGTATTGAGTGGGTTCCTTACGTTCCGGTTTACATGACTGCTTTCGAAGTTCTCCAAGGGAGTTCCTACTTGGGTGTTTGGAGTCAAAATTATGCTGTGATGTGATGTGGAGTTATTTTGGCCTGAATGAGATGAACGCGTTGAGCTTTTTCACTTCCCGTCAAACACAGGAAGCTTTTTAGCGCTTCTGCAACAAATAAATGAGCAAAAGATGCACATTAGGTGTAATTGATACTTTGTCTGTGTATTTTACGGGAATACCCACTCAAGGGAAAAGTACTTGCCTGTCGCCTCATAAATCAGCTAAATGTGTGATATTTTCTGGCAAGCTTAATCACTTTTCTTCACAAAATGCTTGCTTACAGTCAAAATCCACAGTTTATCAAGAATACTAATGAACATCCGCCATGATTCTTTCTGTAACTGCTTCGACGCCATTGACGGAATATACCGTTATATACGGTAGGGGGCGCTATTACGCATCTTCTGAAAGACTACAGAATCTCTGGATCAAAACACAGGCGAAGAAGCAGTTCTTTCTTTTGATACATTGCACATTCAGATATTCTGACAAGGCGGTAGGTTATACATAGCAATAGTAGGTGTAAATTGTGGCTTTTTGATTCGAAGCCCACTCAGAGCGGGTGTGAGAAGAACCAGAGGGTTTACATTTAAAAAGAGGGCTAATTTAGCACACTTTCCCTAAAACCATTCTAAAACTGTAGACGTATCAGTGTATCTGCGCTGAGACAAACTTTCTGACTTACAGAGCTCTGTGGTTCATCCTCTTTAACAATTCATAGAATGTTTATATAGCTTCAGGGAAAGGCATTAAACAGTTCTCTAGTCTCCAAGTGCCTTTTGTGAGCAGAGAAAATGCTCTTACTTTATATACCTAGGGAAATACTTAGAAGTGATGGTGCAATGTGACTTTGCATAGATATTCTTGTCATAACATGTTGTGTTTGTGTATTTTGCATGTACAGTTGCCTAGAAGAACGGACTCTGATATAACATAATGGGTGTGATATCTGGAACCCACTTCCTGAAACATATCCAAATAATAAAATAAAAGGATAACAAAAATGATTCATATTTTTAGGATCATTAAGAATAGTTTGCATTGTATTCAAGACATAAATTAAACTTGAACATTGCATTATTATTATTTTTTTAATATAATAATACATTATTATATTTAATTATGTAGTGAATTAATGTGATTTATTTTAATACATTTCATTTAAACTTTTTTCAGTTTTGTAGTGAAAAATGACCCTGGCATTTCTTTGTGAGATTCATTTAGGTTGCACGGATCAATTAATGTCATATTTGCTGATGTAATCAACTGGCTGATTAATGAGTTGGTAAGTTTATGTGATCCAGAGGTGTTTATGAAGAGATGGAACAGTGATTAAATCATTATTGACTCATTCTCACGTTTTGATCAGGCAAAGATTAAGTGTGTTTATTGTTGCTAATTAGTGGAGATGAATAGCAGGAGATTAATATGCTAACGATTTGCCTTGTTTTTGTTGATTAGTGCATTATAGTCTGTTCTGGCCACATTAATATGGTCCTGAAGGTGCCAGAGTTAATTGACCACTTTTGTATTTTGCAGTCTGAACTTCATGATTAAAATGAAGATTATTTTCAAGGTGCTCTTCTATGTTAATCTTTTCGTTCTGATTAGTCAAACCAAAGTCAAAGTCCATTCACAGCCATCTAGAATGGAATAAAATAAATAAATAAATAAAAATCAGGTTGGTCTTGTTAATCTAGTCTTGCTAAACTTATTCTGGAGTGCAATAACCGGAATAACAATATAGCTGCAAGCAGCAATTAAGGGGCCAAACACAAAAAAAAAAAAGCATGATGAGTTATGCAAGCATAGCTGGGAGCATCAGACCAATGGCAACTAATTAATTCAAGACATTTTTAGATTATTTTAGTCAAAATGGCTGAAAAATCACACACAATCACTATTAATATGATCTAATTGCTTATGTCTTTTGACCAGTAGGTGTTTCTGTTACTAAATTGATGTTGTGTGGTCAGTTTGAGGCCACAATGATGCACACAAAGTTTGGTGTCAATATGTTTCAGAGTTACAGCCTCAGATTCAACTTGGCATCATGCAATCAATTTCGATGATTTATTTGAAAATGGTTCGGTCTAACAAAAAGCTTTTAATAACTTTTTGCCGGCATAGTCTGAAGATGATCCGAGTGAATTCTGGTGAGAATCAGACCAGCGGTCGAGAGGGAGTTAGAAAGAGTAGGTTTGCAAAGCAAATCAAAATGGCGGACAACAATTTCAAACAAATATGGCGTAATTGGTATCATTTTTCTCAGTATGACTCAAGGAATCTATCTAGGTTTCATTAGGCAAAATTAATCAGAAGCTATTAGCAATTATGTCTCTTTTTGAGTAACTTCAGGACATGGTGGCGATGACGGGTACAAATTGAAAATAGTTAAAAAAAAACTGGGTATCATGAGACGATCAAAAGAGACCAGTTTAATATTTTTTGGGCAGACTTTTCAGAAGTTATCATTTTTCATATCTCCTGACCAGTAGGTGGCGCTGTGCTGAAACATTGCAAGTGGCCTCAGGTCATGCTTGTGATGACATGTACCAAAATTTGTCTCAATACGCTAAAGCGTTACAGAGATATAGCCTTGTGTTCATTTTGCCGTGCACTTTGTCAAATTCATTTGCGCGTTATTTGAGAGTGGTTGGGTCTATGAGAAAACTTTTAATAACTTTATCCCAGCATGGTCTAAAGATGATCTGAGCCAATTTTGGTGTAAATCAGACAAACCATTAAGGAATTTTGCTCCTAGCCCTTACGGTTCAAAAGTTATTATCGTAAATACAAGTGCAAATTTGAACAGTCGGTGGCGCTTAAGGGTTTGAGTTAGAGACTTCAAAATTGCTGTGGTTAATGTTCAGACGGTGTCCGATTTATGTGCCAAATTTCATCAATTTCCCACAAATGCTTCTGTGGGCTGCCATAGACTCAAGCGGAAGAAGAAGAAGAAGAATAAGAAAATTATCTGTTTGTTCTCGTTCTTTGCACTGCCCATCAGAGCAGCGAAACGCCTCACACCCATAAAATCTGAGAGATCACCCCTGACTGGGCTGTTTGTTTTATCATCCCAGATGAGAACGCAACTCAGTGCGCTATTGCCGTTACCACCCGACGATTGGAAAAGACCATTTTCCATCAAAACAGGATGTACGTCGTGCTGTGAGAGTGCAGCGGCTCAGGGCTTCCATCAACAATTGAAAGGTCATTTTGTTTAAGGCCCATTGTTACGTGTGTGTGTGTGTGTGTGTGTGCAGTCATTTCTGCATGAGACGCAAGTGAATGTAGTCTGTAGATCTCCTGGACAGAATAAACATGATTGTTTGTGTTTCCTTCACCTGTGTACCGGACGTCCCACACAGAAACACACTCCTGAAATACGAGTGATTCATTTGTGGTCATGCATTTCTTAAAGTATAGTATATGCTTATGTAGTTATATAGTTAAGCATGCTATATACTCTCTCAGGTCATGCTTGCTGTGTTTACATGCAACCAAATAATCCATTAGAAATCATATTGATGGGTCAATCATACTGAAAAGCCTTCGATAAACGTGAATCATATCTTTCGGAATCTGAAATTGGATTGGATTCATTCGGATTGATGGAAATGAGTGCATGTAAATATACTGTTGTTTATTCAAACTTAGTGGGACGTCCATAACCCTTTCATAAACACACACAGAATATGGTGAAATATTGAGGGAAAGGTGTTTCCACCTCATTTTCCTTGGCAGTTATTCAACCATATGGAACAAATATTGAACTAATCACTCTCAGACATATATATATATATATATATATATATATATATATATATATATATATATATATATATATATATATATATATATATATATATATATATACACTAACGGTCAAAAGTTTGGAATAATTAATTTTTTTCAATGTTTTTGAAAGAAATCTCACACAGTACGCTCACCAAAGCTGCATTTATTTGATCAAAAAATACAGTAAAAACAGTGAAATAATATTACAATTTAAAATAACTGTTTTCTATGTTAATTCATTGTAAAGTGTAATTTATTCCTGAATTTTCAGCATCATTACTCCAGTTTTCAGTCACATAATCCTTCGGAAATCATTCTAAAATGCTACAAGTCCCATTTTTCTTTAGCTACAGACATTGTGATCATGAACTTGCATAACACTTTTTTTATGAAGATATCTCTGTTGTGCTAAGTGAGGCATTCATGCAATGTTTAGCCTAAATATTTCTCATTTCTCCATTAGAACGGTGTTTCCCAACACTGAATGCCTCGCATATCTAACACTCCTGATTCAGTGTGTTGGTGAAGAGTTCACTGACCTGAATCGGGTGTGTCTGGATATGCTGGGATTGAAATACACAACCCATGCTCTTTGGAAAAATGTACCTGTGATGACATTTCTGCAAAATATTATGTTGCTTCTTGCACATTTCACAACAGTTTCAAATTGAAATGTCCATTGAGCGGCTCTAAAAGCTAAATTAAAAATAACGCACTAAATTCACACCAAACCCTATGATAGTGTTAACAAAACCATGCCATTTCAGCTTGTTTCTTCAAATCATGACTGGTGTTTCACAGACTCGTACCCGATCACAGTTGCACTGCTGTATCATCTGAGCTGCCGAGCAAGTTTACTACGCCAGAGAAGACAAACGCATAGAGCTGGTTATGTTATGCAAACGTCAAAATGTATTAGTTAAATGTTTTGAGATCATAATACAGTGTTGTGCAAGGAACCATGCACATTACGTCCAAGGCAGTGCATGATCTATTGTAAACTGGACATTTTGGCAAAACTGAAATAAAATAAGATTGCATTGCTACAGAATTTCTTCCACTTTCGTTGGTTGAAAAATGTCACTCCCACCTATCATTTCTTATGCCCACCCAAATCAAGTATGCAAATATGGGGTATTTTTTAATATTTTATTCTCATAAATACAATAATATGTCATGACATATCTTTTTTTCTCCTCTCAGCCAAATTCGGCCAAGCATTTGAAATATATGGCTGAAAATATAGCCCAAGCTTTTGCGTTGCCTGTAATTAACGTCTGAGAGCTTGTGGTGGCTTTTCTCAGCCTAACGGAGACTTTAAAAGGTATTTGCGCTGTTTTTGGAAGTGGTTGGTCTGCTCTGCTTTGTAAAAGTTTAATATGGGATGACGAGAAACCAGCACAGCCCAAACGTCTACATGAGTCTTAAAATGGCCAGTACTGTATGTAATCTTGCCAAAGTTTCATTTGAAATATGTTCTCACTTCCCACTCCAGATTTCATCATGACAAAAATGATTGATGAATATACCATCATGAAACCTGGAGGTTTTTCATTCACATGAATCCTGTAATATAATATAATATTGCATGTTTTTCGATGAATGTAAGAAAGAACTACTTTTAAAACATTTAAATATGAGGGAATCCTCTACTGAATGGAGAAACCACCATTTTGCTGCTAGAGATAGAGATTTAATGAGATAATCCAGAGGTTGATACCGTAAAGTCTCAAATCAAACATATGAAGACAAATCTTGTAGCTCAGGCTGTCCTTCCAGTTTTATTGCTGAAGTAGCAGTGAAACATTATCCTGTTTGTGGGTTGTGGCCATTAAAGAGGAATTTAGCTTCCCGCTGTGGCAGCATCAGACCGGTAACGGATAAATGTGGACCGTGCCAGAGGAGCAGGGTTATACTGAGGCCGACTCTGACAAATTATGTTACAGGTCTGCACCTGTCATGGTGTCACCAATTTACCTCTTGACGAGGGTTTACAGGCTCACATGGTGTATAATGAAGGGGCGGTGACAGTAGATTTTAAGTATTTTATTACCAACTGTTTGCTTGGGAATGTTTTACCTTTCTTATGCTATGTGGTATCTGTGATATTGGTATCAAGAATTGTTATCCTTTTATATATATACAGTGCTTAACAAATTTATTAGACCACCTGCCATAATAGAGAAAACACAAATATTTTAGGAATCTGTCAAAAACTTATTTAAAACTAAATTACTTGGCAAATAACAAACTGAAACAACTAAATAGTCTTTGTTCACACATAATAACAAAAAAAAAAGTAAAGATGTATTTTATTTTTATTTGATATGGCCTTCTTTGGCCTTGATAACAGCTTGCATTCGTTCTGGCATTGTTTTTATGTACTTTTCCACAGTCTCCATTGTTATTGACTTCCAAATAGTTTCTAGTTGTTCCCAAAGACTTGCTTTTGATTAAACTTTTGTGCGATCTATCTTTGAATCCATTAAATCACAACAATCATTATATTTTTGCATTAGAAACACTACTGTAACTAAAGAGCTTACACATACTGGTGTGGATTAACCATTACAGAAACATATAAAAATATAGCTGCAAGCAGCAATTAAGGGACCATAACGGAAGCAAACAAGGAAACTAGCAGCAGACCAACAGTTCAATCAGACCAACAGTACTGTGGTTAGAGCCAAATTTTATGTTCAAATATAGCGTGACCAAGTGGCGCAGTCCCACCTCTGTATGTGTGTCCTCAGAGTGCTCCCATACATAAGCTTGTCAAATTTGGTGAAAATATCTCATTTCATTTAGGAGTTACAGTTACAACGGTTTCTAAGATATTTGCAAATGTTGCTCTAACAATGAGGCAAAACCTAGCATGTTTGGTATTGTTGGACTCGGCAAGGATTCAGGAATCCAAGTAGATGACTCCCATGAAATTAAGTTGACCACATCCAAAGTTATAAGCATGTAAATATTTTTTCACCACTAGGTGGCGCTGGTCTGAAACTTCTCAGACTCCTTCAAGGCATCGTGTCAATGACTCATACTGAGTTTCGTAATGATACGTTCATGCATTTTACTACGAAATTCATAATGGCTGATGCCTAAAAATATCCAATATGGGAAAATTGGATATCATTTGACTTGGCATGACACTCAATCTAACACATTTTTGGACAAACTGTTCAGAAGTTATAAGCAAAAATAACAATTTTTTTGGATATCCATACCAGTAGTTGGCGTTGTGCCGAAACAATTCATGCTTGTGATAACATGGACCAAGTTTGGTCTGAATGCGATAAAGCATTGAGGAGATTGAGCCTTGCGCTTTTTTTGCAAGCGCTAACTAAAATGTTTTCGCACAAAACGGTTTGACAAATCAACTTGAATTCCACAACTTTTTGTCGGCATGGTCTGAAGAAGATCTGGTTCAATTTTCGTGAAAATCGGCCTATTAGAAAAAGTACAAAAAAAGTAGTTTTTTTGGAAAATTCAAAATGTCAGAAAAATTATAGTGACGGAAAATGGCGTCATAGGGTGCAATCGAATCGTCTTGATCCAAGGAATCAGAGGAACATTTTTCTGAACCTTACTGTTTAAAAGTTATTAGCATAAATATAAGTTTGGACAGTTGGTGGCGCTAAAGGGTTTGGGTTAGAGACTCCAAATTTGCTATGGTGACAGATCAGACTGGCCTCTATCTGTGTGCCAAATTTCATAACTTTTGTGCTGATATTAATGCCACTGGAAGTTTGAAACTCTTCTGCTGTGGAATCAGCAGAGCGTTGGTGACTTTTACACTTGGTGACCAGTTCGCTCTGTGACTTTACACTTTATGTCTACATTGCTGCTGTTCCTAAATGCATGTGGTGAAATAAAATTACTGAAATTACTCATTGTGAAATAAGATTTTGGTCATATCACCCACTCAGTTTTGTTGTATCATGCTCAAACAAACAGAAAACTGTTTTGAGACATTCCTCTCTCTCTGCTCTGTGTCTATCCAATGAAGAAGATATATTTGCAACATACATTTTAGCATTTAAAATTACTTCAGTTAACATTTAGATATACCTAGACTATTTGGCAGCCCTGGAAAACTGCATTTGACAGTTCTGCGTAAACAAACGGGTACAACGCAGCACACCACTGAGCGTGTAGGATTCGCTATAAAATTCCTCACGCTTGCATCAACAAGCCCTTTGGTTTTTACTTTCACTTCCTACAGAATGTGTTTAGCGATCAGACCTGGTATACAACGGCATTTGATTAGAGTAAGGAAGAGAAGGCTAGGATCTTTTGTTATAAAGCATTTAATGGAAAATTGCTTCATTGTGCTGCATAAGCCAAAGAATTTGGGCTGATGGTAGATTGTCCACCCCCCTCCATCCCCCACACTGCCCTTTGACACGGCTGGCCGGGTGTTTGTCTGCACTGGTGTGTCAGATTGGGTGTACATGAACACTACAGAGAAAGTGAGCAAGACAGATCAGCATGGGTTCAGAAGACAGAAGTAAAAATGAGACGGTTTCCTCTGTTGTAATGGTGCGGGTGTGTTATCTCTAAACTCCACATGGCAAGACTTGTTTAGATATGTTGTCATGTCTGGGTGGCGTCAAATACGACTCACATTCACATATCACATACCCCACTGTGCTTAAATTAAAGGAACAGTATTTTTTATTTTTCTAGCAAAATGTTGTCATTATTTGCGCATTCTGTGGAACACGAGGAGAAAGTATGATGAGTATTTATTATTAATTTATTTTATTTTTTTGTCAGGGACCATGAAAAAAAAAAAGTCTCACCAGAAAAGAGATGCTTTGCACCAGATTAGGGTTAGAGAAATTCAAATGCATATACATAAATATTATAGTGGTTTTGCCTTCAAACCTTTAATTTTTTTTTTAACAAGAACAAGTCAAAATTGTGAGTCTTCAACATTTCTGAAACTAGAGAAAAAAAAAAAAATATATATATATATATATATATATATATATATATAGCTACAAGCAGCAATTACACGGTCAAGCTGAATATGGGCAGAAAAGGAAATATTTGTGGACATCTGTGATCATGAGGTTAGGATAAAGCTGATTAAATCGCATCAGTTAAAGCATTTATAACATAATAACATGGTTTATAACTTCTGAGCAGTAGGTGGCGCTATGATGAAACTCTGCATGCACCCTCAAGTCATGCCTGTGATGACATGTACCAAGTCAATACACCATTTTTTTGCAAAAATACAGCCGCATATACATTTTGGTATGCTTGCAGTCAAATTTGTTGATGCAGTATAAAACAACGGTTGGGTCTATCAGAAATTTTTTAATAACTTTTTTCATGAGTGTCTGTAGATGCAACATACTAAATTTCGTAAAAATTGGACAAATTTTGTAAAGGTGTTCGAAAAAGTACGTTTTGAATAAAATTCAATAAGGCGGACAGTAAGTCTGGTAGAATATGACAAATTTGGTATCGTAGGACTCTGCATAAGCCAACAGATCTAATGATATAAGATGAATTTTTCACGTTATAAGCATTTTTATAAATATCATTATATCTGACCTAACATTTGACAGGTCCTCTAGAACATGGCCTTGATAAATCATACCAAGTTTCGTAACAATACTTTATGCGTTCCTAAAAAAACAGCATTTTAAGACAAAATTCTAAATGGCATTTTAAGACAAAATTGAAAATTGGATATCAGTCAACTCAGCATGCCTCAAGGAATTTAATCAGACCATCCTCATGATTTTAGGACACAAGGCATTCAAAAGCTATAAGCAAAAATATCATTTTTTCCTATATCGGCACCAGTAGGTGGCGCTGTGACGATACCGTGCATGTACCCTCAAGTCATGCCTGTAATGACATATACCAAGTTTGGTGTCAATACACCAAATCTTTTAATAACGTTTTGCCTGGAGTGTGAGTAGATGCTACATACCAAATTGAATTGGACAAACGCTCTAGGAGGAGTTCGAAAAAGTAGGTTTTTAAAAAAATTCAAAATGGTGGAAAAATTTCCATGATTGAAATGATCATAGGGTGCATTCAAATCAGCATGGAATCAGAAGAAAAATAATTTTGTTTCTAGGACTTGTGCATCAAAAATTATGAGCATAAACATGAGAGTGAATCTTTGAACTGTTGGTGGCGCTAGAGGGTTTGAGATAGAGACTCCAAATTTGCTATGGTATCATTTCAGACTATCCTCTATCTGTGTGCCAAATTTCATAACTTTTTACCATACGGTTCTATGGGCTGCCATAGACTCATGTGGAAGAATAATAATAAGAAAACGAACGATTTAAATAAATATGAAATTAATCTCTTGATATTATCGTTTACATGCAACTGCTGTCATACTGCTCACATATTCACTCCATAACCCTAACTAAGGAATTGCCATTGATTCACAAAATTTCAGACCTATCTGTCATGACCTACAATAGCAGAAAATGCACACGCATCTGATCTGTGCCAGGTGTTTGTTAAAAACTGGTTGACACAGTAAATGAGGCATATGACAAAGTTTCAGTTTATGAATCGCCATGACTGCGTCTAAGATTTGATCATTCTTGTGAAATCACTTTGTTGTATGTAATGTCTTACTATCACAATTTTATAACCCTGCTTCTGTCTAGGGGAAGTTTTCAGAGGAAGTATGCAGAGAGTGTCTGTGCCTACAGAGTGTTAACATGCTAATTATAGACTGAAAAAAAGTTTCAGAAAGGCTGGCATCCACTCTTGCCAAGAGACAGTTAGAGTTTCAGAGTATGCCTGGAACGGAGGTCGTGATAGTTGATGATTTGTGGGCTGTTGTTTCATGTTTCCGCTCAGATGGCAGGATCATATGATGCTTTTTAATGTTTTCCTTTTCTTTCAGTGTGTGATGCATCTGTTTATGAGATCTGCAAAGTTACAAAGCTCATAGTCTCCCACAAAAGGGATTTATTCTGTCTAACAGAGAAAATTCGAGTCCAGATATTACTTCTGCAAACGTCTACTTCACAATGTGTAATATTAGCGTGATGCCACCCAAAGAAATTCGCAAAGAGAGAAGACGAGGCTTCAGTGAATTGATTCTGATCAATCTGATTTCAGACTCCGGCTCGAACTGATGCGGTAAATCTGATGACATTATTATCTGTTTGTGTTTATAGTTGCTTTACAAGCGACGTTACATTTCCGACACACGCTTGAGGTGATTGGCCAATCACAACGCACCTGTTAGGCTGGCCAATCAGAGCACTCTGGGCTTTTGGGGGCGGGGCTTTGTAGAAACCAGAGCTCAATCAGAGCATTTCAGACAGACTGGGAATAGAGGTGCTGCAATAATGTATAGTATGTGAAAAATAATGTTTTTTTTTTTTTTTTTTTAAAGCGTGTTAATCTATTCTATTACACCCAATAAACAAAATAATCAAATTACCCCATAGTGCTGTTTCAGTTTCAGACATCTGACAATAATTTATTCCCCTAGTTAGATTTGCAAAGTATATATAAAAATAGCTAAATCTAATTAAAAATGAACTATTTCACCTATTATTTCTGTGAGATCTGTATTTTTTCTAAGTAATAGCATATCTTCTTTACTGATTAGCAATATTAACTTGTAATCACAAGGTTGTTAAGAGTGTTTTACGTGGTTACTAGGGCATTTGTATGCAGTTGGCAAGATGTTCTGAAACATTGCTATTTGGTTGCTAGGGTACTTTGGGTGATTGCTGTAACATGTATGCTTTGTTATGTTCTGTTTTAATTTTGTTTTCTTGGTTTGCTCTGTTCCTTTTCTCCTTAGTTCCGAGTTAATTTCCCTGTTTAATTAGTTTCCATAGTTCTGGATTTTACACAGCTGTTTTGTTTCTCTTTTGATTCCTTCTCTGAGTAAATAAGCCCTTAGTTTCATTTGTCCGATATTGTTTGTGTTCTCTATGAATATTAAAGACTGTTTCATTTGATTACTCTTTCGTAGGGCACTTCCATGACACAGCCACACAACGTGACAGTTATTAATTCTGTTTTAATATGTAAATTAAATTTTAGTAGTTGAAAAGCATGTCTAATTATTTTAAATAATAAAACATACAATTTAACAACAATCTCTTAAAACTTTGACGAAAAAATCAATAATTTTTACTGATTATTTTTAAAATTAAAACAGTGAAGACACATTGTGATATTCTTTAAAAAATAAAGTTTTAATAATTGTATTATTATTATTACTTTAAGAAGTACACTCTTCCATCCAGTAGTTCTATATTTCTGTCATAATTTCTTCAAGTTAAGCCGAACTTTTATTTTGGCAGGTTGTAATGAAGACCTTTGATTTTCTGTGTGTTTTAATTTACTGTATTATTATTACTTGAAATACACTCTACTGTATAATAGTAATATATTTCTGTCATAATTTCTTCAAGTTAAACCAAGCTTTTATTTTGACGGGTTGTCGTGAGCACCTTTGAGTTTGTTTGTATACAATATGGCGATAGTTTTCTGTAATGAAATGAAGTGACTCTCAGAGCAGCTCTAAGCTTTAGTTTTCACTGAAATTAATCATGATTTGATTCATTGTACAGACCTACTTTTGACATTCTGTGTTGTTCTGTAAATTTTCAGTTTTTATGACTGGATTCTATGGTTCAAGTTTTTTCGCTTTGCTGAAATCAGTGCAAGTCTGTGGGAATTTTTTGCTTGTTTTAAGTAAAAATCATAATTCCAATGACTTAATCTCACCAACAAGCTGCATAATGTGAGGTTTGAAGCACAAACAGATTAATAAAGCCCTAACCGTAACTTTGAGCTTTATTAGTAATAGAGCTGCTTGCCTAATCAAGCACTACTAACGAAAGGCTCATTCTGATCTAAGAAAAAGACTCCACTGCTGAAGATCAGGAAACCGTGTTTTTTTTTAGGATTTTCTCTGGTGACCAGCTTGTGCAATGTGGAGTTTTGTCTTTCAGATGAGGAATTCTTTCCTCTAATGTTTTTAACAAATGCATGATGGTTCTGTGGGAGTGTGTTTCTGAATCAAAGAGAGAAACAGCACAACTCTCAGTAGTAATGCCAGATATTGAGAGTTATTCTCTGGGATCTTCACTGCTGGAAGCAGATCACACTCGAGCTCTCATTCACGCATGCATGCTGCTCC
This sequence comes from Chanodichthys erythropterus, assembly GCF_024489055.1. Classification (NCBI taxonomy): domain Eukaryota; kingdom Metazoa; phylum Chordata; class Actinopteri; order Cypriniformes; family Xenocyprididae; genus Chanodichthys; species Chanodichthys erythropterus. The sequence goes on from NC_090231.1 coordinate 58,495,420, forward strand.
AAACTCGCTGAGCGAGATTTAATTATTCACTGTCTGGATGGAACATTTAACATTTCTTGCAGTACTAAACTTTCTCAAAAAGTGTTTGATTGTTTCTACTGAAGCCATTAAAAAGTGCAACCAATGTGTCATTGATTGTTAGAGACGTACTTCCATAAAATCTGGTCCATTTGAAGCTTATTTTTGCCATGAACCAGCTCAAGAAGGCGGAGCCTTAGAGCCACACCCATCTGTTACATCATCACCTTGGACCAATGGTAGTTCAGAGGTGTTTACCAGCCGGAGCAAACTTTTCTAGAAAATTCACTTTGACAAGCTGTTTCAAACTCCTGAAACGAACTATGTTTTGGCCTGATTTTGTTCGAACTGACATCACACCAGTTTGCGTTTCAATTTCAATTGAAGTAAATTTAATTTAACGCAGAAGAAAATTATTTTTTCCAATGGCACACACTATAAGAAGGTTCTAGATCACGTCATTTTCACATCTCACACCTTGCGAAAATGTTTTGTGGAGTTTTTGTCTACTGAAAGTTTGTGTGTGTGTGTGTGTGTACTTCAGTCTCTCACAGCCTCATTTTCATTCCTACGGAAGAGGATTGGGGCCAAGCAATAATAAAAAAATAAAACCATCTCGAAATTAAAGTCGTTAAATTTCGAGAAAAAAGTCGAAGTAAAATGTTGAAAATAGACTTGTGAAATTGCGAGAAAAAAAATTGTTTAATTTCGAGAAAAGTCGAGATAAAATGTTGAGAATAAAGTCATTAAATTACGAGAAAAAAGTTGTTAAATTTCAAGAAAAAAGTCGAGATAAAATGTTGAGCATAAACACGTTAAATTAGGAGAACATATTTGTAAAATTATGAGAAAAATGTCATTAAATTCTCATAATTTAACGACTTTTTTTTTCGTAATTTAATGAGAAATTAAGAGAAAAAAGTAGTTAAATTAAGAGAACAAATTCGTTAAGTTATGAGACAAATGTTAAATTTTGAGAAAAAGTCAAGATAAAATGTTGAGAATAAACTTGTTAAATTACGAGAACAAATTTGTTAAATTATGAGAAAAATGTTGTTAAATTCTCATAATTTAATGACTTTTTTCTCGTAATTTAATGAGTTTATTCTCAACATTTTATCTCAATTTTTTTCTGGAAATGTAACTACTTTTTTTCTTATAATTTAACGAGTTTATTCTCAACATTTTATCTAAATTTTTTCTCGAAATTTAACGACTTTAATCTCAAGATGGTTTTATTTTTTTATTATTGCTTGGCCCTAATCCTCTTCTGTACATTCCTGTCTAAAATAAATATGGGGTTACCCTGACTATTGTAACAGTTTGAGAATTGGTAAACACAGCTTTTCCTGATATACAGCTGTGCATCCCGACAAGACAGCCAATCTGATTGCGGCTTTGAGAAAGCTCTTGCTGCTTTCGTGTTCAATATGCTATTGGTGATTTGTGGGTCACCCGTCTAAAGCTCATACTCTGCAATCAGATACCAGGGTTGGTTATTTAAATCCCTAATAAATACTTGAGTCTTAAGGGGTGTTCACACTGACAGTCGTTATATTATGAGAGGTCAACAGGTCGCTTGAGTGTTGATTTCTAGCATGTGCTCCTGACTGACTGCTGCATTCGACTATATCAGGTGGTGGATCATGTGCTTTTCACTCTCTGCACACCCATTGTGATTCTATGATATTTCCTTCTTCCAGTATGTAACTATATGACTGCAGATCTTCAGAAGCGATTCAATGGCTGTATGTGAGGGGAAACTTTTTTTTTTTTTTTTTTAAAGCTAGTGCACTAACACTATAGTTTGTAACTGCATGGGGAAAATGACCAGTATATATTTTTTTTATTGTTTTTGTTTTCAAGGAAAGAATGAAAGAGTGTCAAATGTGGCCTCCATAGGGTTGCAAAATTCCGGGAATTTTCAAAGCTGGAAACTTTCCATGGGCATACATGGGAATTAATGAGAATATATGGGAATTATTGGGAATGTAATGGAATTAACAAGAATATATGGGAATTAGCAGGAATATATGGGAATTAATGGGAATAAACAGGGAATTCGCAAAATTGCAGCATAATTTTAGTTAAAACAACCAGATCAGTTTCAGTTGAATTTTTACCTTGACATTCCTCAATCACAGTCACACATCACATGACTATTGAGCTATTGGGCTATTGAGGCCACACCCCCTGCATGCATTGTACATTCCCCCAGTCCATAACATGCACATTTGATCTAAAATACATAATATTGTGAAATATAACTGCAATTTAAAATGTTTTTTTTTTCTATTTTAATATACATTAAAATATAATTTATTCCATTGATCCAAGCTGAATTTTCAGCATTTTCAGCAACTTTTTTCATTATTCTTTGATGAATAAAAATTTAAAGAACAGGTTTGCATTTTGAATAAATGCTTTTTTTTTTCTTTTTTTTTTTTTTTTTACTTTTTTTCATCAATGAATCCTGAAAATAGTATTACAGTTTCCAAAAAAATATTCAGCAGCATATTAGAATGATTTCTGAAGGATCATGTGACACTAAAATAAATAACACATAACAATTGCTGCAATAAAATATATTTATTTTGCATATTATTAAATTAGAATTAAATGAATGAGAAAAATAAATAACTGTTATTTCATGTTATCACCAAACAAAATGTTTTTTTTTTTTATTTTTTTTTATTTTTTTTATATGATACATTTTATATAAATAATATAAATTTATGTAAATTTTCCAAAATTTCCAATTAATTTTCCAAAAATTTACCGGAAACTTTCCATCCCTTAGCAACCATAGGCCTCCATTCTACTCTCTTCTTATTGTTATTAAAGTGACAGCAGCCTAATAAACCTGCTGCGGACATTAATGTTAATCAACAAAAGATTAAGATAAAATCACTCACCGCTCTTGACTGAATAACGTTTGAATAAGGATTAGTCTATATTTAATGTATACAGTGTTATTTTACATTTTCTGTAGGCTATTATGAATGTAAATGCCACTGTTATCTTCCTTCATTTTGTGTGTAATCAATTTCTTTGTTCTGTAACTGTTTTGAGGACCTTTACTGACATTATTTAACCTAATATTAGTTTTTGCTGAAGTATCAATAAATTTCACTGATATTTAAAATGACTCATATCATGAAATAAGTCTTTGAAACCAATAATTGTGTTAAATAATCATGATTTCAAAATAATTGTGATTATGATTTATGCCATACTCCCTGCACATTTCACTTTGAAACTGTCACAAAATGTACAAGAGACGCCACAGGTACATTTTTCCAATCAGCTTTGGTTGACTTTATCAAATAAAGTGGCTCACATTTTGTGTCAACTGGGGTTACAGATTAAATTGTATTATCAAGAAAAAAAGTCAAAGATCTTCCCAACTTGACTACTGATGCTCTCCCTCTTTCTCTCTCTCTCTCACACACACACACACACACACACACACACACACACACACACACACACACATACCGGTACAGTGAGGTCAGAGGTACGTCCAGCTGTGGCAGCTCTAGTTACTACGTCAGGCCGCCCATGTCCAAACATCTTGTATTCAGAGTATCATACAGTTGGCTTTGCGTCCTCTATTTTTCCTGTTTCCTTTTTTCCATTTTGTGTGCTCCGTCTTTTGTAACGGCCTCTCGTGTGGTCGTCATGAGGGCAGGACGCACATGTGTGTCGTGTTTATATGAAATTGGCTGGTAAGGCTGATCTGCTCAGACAGTTTTGTGTTCAGATTGGTTGGCTGGAGAAAAAGTGTTTACAGAGTTTTTCATATTCTGTATGCTTGAGCGTATTTTCCCATTACACAGACGTATCCGAGCAAATACTCTAATGAATCTTTCCCTGTGTGAACATGACCTCCTCCTGACTGCGATACAAACTCTTATTGTGTGATGAATGGAAAATCAGAGCGTTTAATGTTGATTTTAGGCAGATCGCATTGACTGGATCCGTCTGTGATCGGACCTGAAGGTTCAGTCCCAGCTGAAGCGGATCCGTTTGGATTCACAGTTATGAGAGCAGCTGTGCTTAAACCTCAAACCACTGTGACATGGTGTTTCCCATGTTATCGAATAACACCGCTTCCACAAAGTTTGATTGTGGTTTTGTGGGATATGGAAAAACTTCATTTGCTGAGACTGTCTTGATAACAAAAGTGTCGGATGTGTTTCACTGTGGGGATTTGAAGGATTTCCCTGATCATTCAGTCTGATCTTAAGAGTTTGTTTGGTGGATTTTAGCGCAGATTGTTTTGTGAACTTGTCACCTTTATTTAAGCCTTGCATACACCTGTTGCAAACGGATCCGGTTTAACGTAAGCTTATAAAATAGGGCTGCACGATTATGACACGATTATTCCCTTGAGATTGTAATTGCGATTATTAATTATGATTATCACAGTTTACATTGAATTATATTTTGAATAGCTTTATGCTATAGTTTGAAGCGACTACATGCCATTTTTTTATATTAACATAAACAAGCTGAAAACACTCTTCCTGAAAAACTTTTATTGCTTTTATAGCATTAAGCCTCAAATGTCAAATATACATTGGTTTGGTTTATTCTTTAAATAAAAAAAAGTAAAAATATGCATGTTATTGCATGATATTATAATGTTATACAAAAACTAAAATAAAAAAAGACAAAAAAAAAAACCCAAAACATTAAGATAACCTGTAGAAAGAAAAGGAATAAAAAACAAACATCTGAAGCAGAATAATGTAAGTGAACTTGAAATTTAATTTGCATTTTTAAAGATTGTTGTTTTATGTCTTTCATTTAATTGTCACCATTTTTGATAATAAATTTGTATTAAATCATACAATACTGAATCCAGAAAAATTTAAACAAGACAACATTAAATTTCTGAATGAATAAAATGCATTTATTTTTGGTGCACTATTATTTTTAAATTTCAAGTAAAAATGATTAAAAATTAATAAAAAAAATTAAAACACAATCCAGAGAAATTAAAACAGACTATAACCGCATTTATTATTACTTCTTTCCAGACAGGGTTTGTCTTTGACAGACAATTATTATAATGTTCCCATAATGTTAGGGCTACTTTTTAATAGAAATAATATTTATTAATACAATTTTATGAACATGTTTTTATTTATTTTAATTTAATTTATCTTAATTTAATCTTTTTTTATTATTTAATTTAATTTATTTTTATATTTTATTTTTATTCATTTTAATTTAATGTAATTTTATCTTATTTTATATTATTTTAATTTTATTATTTTATTTTATTGTATTGAATTCTTTTTTATTATTTTAATTTATAGTAACTGAAATGGTGCCCGAAGCACATTGTATGATCTGTGGCTCTGAATGACATGTAACAAAGTAGTGTTAAAAATACATATTTTCAAAATAATAATGTTTTTATCTGTTTCATAAGTGGATAGTAAATTGTAGTGGATTGTTGCCACATTAAAAGTAATCATTCAGCTGCATTGAAACAGAACGACCAAAGTAAAAAGCCCTATATGAGCAAAATGAGCACCTTTATGATGAACTGAAGGTTTATAGACGGTTGTCGAGAGGACCGGGCTTTACTAGGGCAGTGTGTCTGCACTGATGTCTGAGGCTTTTTTTAACTGCGGTATGCATGTTTTGTAAAGCAGGTATGCCATGATCCCAGTCCTGTGGTGTGGCTGTTGGTTTTTCCAGGACCCAAATTACCATAATTTCCTGCAGCCGTCCAGCGTCATGAAGCAGTTCGGCGCAGGACAGCAGACACACTCAGAGGTGTAACTGTAAACACACACGTCCCAGTACAGCCCGACCCTCTCGTACGAGTTTACCATCCTGCAGGAACATTTGATTGCTCTGAGGTTGCTCTTTCATAACTCAGACGACTTAATGGAGTTCAGTGTCACGGGTAACCCTTTTTTGACTTCTTGGTCTCACATTGTCCATGACAATATTCAGCACCATTTGACCTTGGATGCATGTAAACCTGTTGAAGCAGACTCCAAAACAAATCTAAGAGCCTTTAAAATAGCATAATGGGGGCAGACTCAAGATGTTTTAAATGAAATAAGTAGTACATTGTATATTCACATCTTGATTTTGAAGTGTTTTTAGTGTTGTATAATCATCTTGTGCCTCTTTGGACGTTTATTGAGACCCTCTCATGTTGATGAAAACTGTAATTTCATCCGTGTAAATGAGTCTTTTAATAAATACTATAAGTGTTTTTGTTTATTTCAAAACCGGTATTCTGCACTTGCCATCGTTGATTTATTTAAAGATGTGGAAAATGAAAGTGAGTCTTTTAAAGAAGTGAACAGCTGTGTGAATGTGTATCTGGAAATAGAGTAAGCAATGGAAAAACTGTGAGTCTGTAAAAGGGTGAAAGTGACGGCAGCCAGATTCAAACAGAGAGGAGACGACACAAATCTACTGCGCAGACAAAAACAAGGACGAGGAGGATTCTGGATGGCGTTTCTCTGTAATCTGATTTTGTGTTTGTGTGTGTGTCGATGCAATTATGCATGTATTATATATACATTTTATTAGTGTATTTTTGAACAGAGACTGATGGAAAGTGAAACATCACATCTTTTATAGATATAGGACATATTAAAACTAGTGATGTCATTACATCATAATAATCTAATGACATCATGGGGGGGGGGGGGGGGGGTGCTTGTGAATGCATGATTTTGATTGGTTGACGAACGTTCTAAGGCGTGCAATGATTTTTCAGGGCAAATATTTTCAGTTATTTCAAAGGTCCTTGCTGCTACAACAGCAAAAGAACCAAAACCCAATAAAAGCAAATAAATAGAACAAACAATAGGACAAAAAAATACACACTATTTCCAATAAAATGACCTTTTATTATCTATGTATATACTGGTGCATGTAAACCTCGCTCCCCTGATCTCAAGAGACACTCTAGCGACTGACGATAGAGACTGTGGTCTTTAGCCTCCTTGTTAGAGGGCCTGCCTCCCATGCCAGCGAACCCGGGTTCGAGTCCGAGTCATATGGAAAGCGCTCTCTCTCTCTCTCCCATAATGCACACATTCATCACAGACACAGAAACTTGTCAGCTCTGTCCCTGTGACTTTATAAGTAAAATAGTTTTGCATCTGAAAATCTACATGAGATTTCTCAGCATCAATGTAGTAACGTCGCTGTTTTTGAAGCAGTTAACTTAGTTTCGCTATTAGTCGAGACGCTGCACCGAATGCTGTTGAGAGCGCAAACAGACTCCATTACTTGACCTAAAAATGACATTTTGGAAATATAGCTGCAAGCAGCAATTACGGGGCCAAGCACAAAAGCGGCACAATAAGCCAGCCAACATGGCTTTGAGCATCAGACCACCTGCAACAGTGAGTAATTAAAGACCTATTGAGATCATTTAAGGCAAAAGAGCTGAAAAATGATCAAAAAATGAGTATTTACTGGTTAATCACATTCCACCAATAGATGGCGCTGTCACCAAATGTGGTATGGTCAGAGTGAGGTGACAATGACACTTGCAAAGTTTGGTGTCAAAATGTCAAAGCATTGCAGAGATACAGCTTCAAGAGTGGGTTTTGCATCATGCCTCAAATTCATTGCTCCTATATACGAAAACAGTTTGACGTATCGACTTGAAATCCATAACTTTTTTCTCGGCATGGTCTGAAGATGATACGCTTCGATTTTGGTGAAAATCGGAGCAACGGTCTAGGAGTTCAAAAAAGTAGTTTTTTAAAGAAAAACAATATGGCGGACAGGAAGTTCAGCCGACTATGGCAAATTTGATATCTCTGTTCTCAGCATGACCCAAGGAATCTACTGAGACCAGTTTCATTACAATCGGTTAATACAGTCAAAAGTTATTAGCATTTTTGTAAATTTTGTTATAACTTTTGACCACAAGGTGGCGCCGGTCCAAAACTTCTCAGACTCCTTCAGGGCATTGTGCTGATGACCCATACCGAGTTTCGTAAAGATACGCTAATGCTTTCGTAAAATACAGCATTTTAGCACAAAATTCAAAATGGCCGATGGCCAAAATGGCCGATATGGGAAAATTTGAAATCATTCGACTCTGAATGATGCCCTGAATCCAACAAGACCAAATTTTTTTGGACAAACCCATCAGAAGTTATAAGCAAAAATAGCCATTTTTCATATCTCTGCACCAGTAGGTGGCGCTGCACCGAAACACTGCATGATGCCTCAGGTCATGCTTGTGATGACATGTACCAAGTTTGGTCTGAATACGATAAAGCGTTGCGGAGATACAGCCTTACGTCTATTTTCGCAAGCACTACGTACAATTCGTTCACGTGTTTTTCGAAAACGTTTTGAGGAATCGACTTGAATTCCATAACTTTTTGTCGGCATGGTCTGAAGATGATCTGGTTCAATTTTCATGAAAATCGGAGTAACGGCCTAGGAGGAGTTCGTTTTTCAGAAAATTCAAAATGGCGGAAAAATTTTCATGAAGGAAAATGACATCATAGGGTGCAATCGATTCGTCTTGAATTTTGTTTCTAACCCTTACGGTTCAAAAGTTCTTAACATAAACATAACTTTGGACAGCTGGTGGCGCTCGAGGGATTGAGTTAGAGACTCCAAATTTGCTATGGACAAAGGTCAGACTGTCCTCTAACTGTTTGCCAAATTTCACAACTTTGCCGCAAGCGGTTCTATGGGCTGCCATAGACTTCAAGAGCGGAAGAAGAAACTGAAGAATAATAATAATAAGAGTACGGAACGCCAACAGTTACAATAGTTGCCTAATTAGCAATGGAGGCGTGGGATGAGATTAAGAGAAATTAGTTTTACACGAGCGTTTTAAAGACAAAAACCTGACAAATGTCTTGAAAAACAACATCTGAACAATGCCTCAATGTATGGTAACATACATAGTATAAGCAGCATGTCGCCAATTATTCCTGCATTCATGCAGGGTGCGATTTGTAGGGGGGGATGGGGGGATTCCCCCCCTTCTGGTCTATGTATCCCTGCCTCTGCTGAATTATTTTTTTCCCCGGTGGGGATAAATAAATATCCCCCCGGGTAATGCTACTCCACAAACCACCAACTGAGCATATAAAGTACCAAAAATAAAAATTATTTTTTTTTTTAAACACTGCATTTATATAGAACTGTCTCTTTTCAGACGTGCATTCCGACTTCGTCTCAGCGCCAGGCGCAAGTCAAATGGGCGGAAAAGGTGCAGGTGACGACGAGTGAGCTTCAGTTGAACAACAGTGAACTGCAGTCAGAAGAGATGTTGTCAGGTTATGTCAGTGAAACTCAGAAAAATTAACATGACTGTCCAATCAGCCGTTATTCTGTGCTCGTGGCGCGCAATTCCATGCGCAAATGCGCCGGCGCGTGCTGCATAATTACTTAAATAATTAAAAAAAGAAACTACTAGCAATGACCGCCGTTGTTCTGTTGTAAGTTAAGTCATGAAATTACCAAACATGCGATTAAAGCTGCCTCAAAACTGTGCATGCATGTATGTATTTGTTGACGTGGTTTTAAAGCTATTGTTATCCAATTTGTTGGCCTTAACAAGGAAAACTACATTTTCTGACCTCGGTAATTATGAAACCCTGCGTACGGCCCAGCTATACTATCGAATGAAATCTGAGGTAAACGTGTATTTCTCCAAATGTGCGCACTTTGGGACTAAAATTATATATGTGTATGCACTGTGATCAAAAATAAATGAAAAATAAACACGATTGAATGTTTGTGTCTCGTTATTCTATAAATAACTACTGATTGATTTTGCATTTCTATCAGAAATTAAGAATTATTTGTCATTTAAAAAAAAAAAAAAAAAACTTTTCAAAACACCCCCCCCCCCTGTTTTTTTTTTCACAAATCACTCCCTGCATTCATGCAAAGACAATAATATGTTTCCCCCCCTCTATCTCACAACAGTCCACTGGTTGTCCTTAATGGTGTGTTTTGCTTTTAAATTATATTTCATAGTTGATAAAAACTGTAAATATCTTTACTTTTAGATGTCACATCGAACAGAATGACGCTGTTTTTATTTATTTACTTGGGCTCTATCAAAAAACAAAAAGCAAAACCACTAATCAGGCAGCTACATATTATTGCAAAATGCAAATAAGTATAGTTTTACTTCCTTCTATTAATTTAAATGATAATGTTCATGTAGATCTACTTCCATGTTCATTTATTAATTCATATGCTGTAACACCACAACATACTGTAACTGAAAGAGATTTAATATGCATAAAATAAGTTGTCTTTAAATGTCCTGTAGTATAATCTAGAACTATTTTCATATTTTTTCCAAATTGTATTACAATAATTGTGAATGCATGACCTCATATTAACTGTTATCAAATCTGTTTTTTAGCTGTTTAATTTATGTTTGACTGACTAATATGTACGTCACATTAAATTAGTTGGTTTGTTTATGTTGAAACTCTGTAATCCAAATAAATGGACGTTTTTTTTATCCAATTCAAATCATAGGCCGAAATATATTTTGAGTGCATCAACAAAGTTATCTCTGCCGCAACGTGCGGTTACTGAAACCAGAGAGGTTGGAAAAATAAGCCATACGCCGTTTTTTATTAGTGTTTTCCCTGCGCCTGCTGTGTTTCTATTAGATCACAGTTGCTGCTGTTTCAGTGAAAACACACAGCCGAGCCTCAGGTGACTCCATCACGATCATGCTTTCATCTCTCAGCAGCTTTTATCAAAACTAGATCCCTCCAAATGAACACTCTGGGCTATCAAAGAAACCCGCTCTGCACGTTCACCTCTGGGATTTCCATCACAGTTTCCCTGCATTAATAGGCTGTTTTTCTGGTGAAGTCATGAGGCAATGTGAGCCGAGCTCAGAACACTGTACGTCTTTGTTCCTGCGCCGCAATGGTAGTTTCAGCTCCGCAGCCTTCAGGCCTGTGAAACTTTATGGCCAGCAGCCAGAGACAGACTTCTCCAACAAAGCCGTCAGTTATGTGCGTGAATCAGAGATTGAGGTGCAGCAAATGTGTTTTGGAGGATCTGAGGTGTTGTTAGGATGGTATGGAAAATGCGAGTCAGGGAAAGGCTTCCTTTTCTAGTCGCAGCAGGAGGCAGGGAACTCCTGTATGTCTTGGCAAACCCTCAAAGAGCCTGAATGCTTTGCACATGGACCTCAATAAGAGCAATCACAAAGCTTCAAGAGTGCTTGATCAGCTTTATCAAAGAGCTTACATCAAACAGATTGTGTAGAGATTTTGGGAATTGTCAAAAAACACAAAATCTAGAACCAGCCAAAATCTGTCAGATCAGCATTTTATCATGTCTCTTCTGTCTTTTGTTTGTGGTCCCGGCCATTGAAATGTGTAGATAAAGATTGTATTGTGTCATGCCATGTTTACATGCCTGTTTAGACCATGGATCTCCAGTAGTTTAAGTGTTCGACTGGCGCTAACCAGGTAGACCAAGATGTTCTAACCTCTATTCACCTCTATTCATACTAGGGGTGTAAAGCGCAAAGTATATTCTGTGACAGTTGCTGTCACTTTAAGAGCTGCACGGATCCAATATACTGATACAGACGTGCTTTCTTTCTTAAATGTGTATGTTTACTTAAGACACTGTGTTTATGCAAATACTGTTGTTGTCATGCCGTCATTTTACGCCGGACTGCTTCACAAACGAGGGTCAATTCAACACAAAAGATGAACATGACGGCACATGCTAGTGGATGAGTTGAATCAACTCCACAGCAACTACATCAATTTATCCACTAAGCATTCAGAAACGTCTGAAAGTTGTAACTTCTTCCTGAGTCTCTCCATCAGTGTCGACTCCGGTTTGAACAATGTAAGGCTGAACACTTTCCTCATTTTGGCTGCGTGAGATTCTCAAGCTTTGTTGTTGTTGAGCTGTTAAAGCTCCACCCTCTTCTGGAAAGTGGGCGGGGAGCAGCAGCTCATTTGCATTTAAAGGGACACACACAAAAACGGCGTGTTTTTGCTCACACCCAATGTAGGTCCTCTTTAATGCACTTTTAATAATGCAGTTTAATGTCAAACACATCCCGTTGTTTAGCAACAGTAGACTGCATTTTACAACACTCACTTATTTGGCTGATTTGGATGTTAAGTTTGAGCTTTTAGGGAAGAATGAAAGCCTGACCTCAACGGATTAAACAGAAGAAATTCTGTCCGGAGAAGATTCATCAAAGAAGGCGGAGCCACAGAGCCACACCCACTCATTACATCATCACCATGGACCAATGATAGTTCAGAGGTGTTTTTCCCAGCCTGGGGTGCTTTTCCAAAACCATTGTTAGCCAACTCATTGACCTCTGTTTGTCTGTTGGTAACGATGGAACTTGCGACCATAGTTAGCTTTGGGAAATGCATCTTTTCCGGAAACTCCCGAAACAAACACCAAACGAACTTGGCCTGATTTTGTTCGAAATGACGTCCCACCAGATCATTCTTCCATTTCACTTGAAGTACTGTATTGTGACATTTTAAGGTGGTTTGTTGGTTAAGATAGCATGAGGGACTTTGGGAAACCAGCTTGAACCAGCTATAAATTACTAGTTTAATCAATTAAAATGGTCCTTGTTGAAGGTTTTTAAGTGTAAAAACACATAATGGAGATATAATTAATTTTGAAGTTTTATTAAGTGTTAACAATGTGATTATGAGGTTTTCATAATCAATTAACACTGATTTTGTCATTTTTTACAAAATGGACAAAATTTGTCACCAAAAAACTCGGTTTTCAAAAATTTCGGTTTTACCGAATGACGATATTTTCAAACAATGCGAACAGGCTGATATCTAGCGAGCTAACAAGAAAAAAGGACAAACATTTTATATTTAGGACAAATATTACAACATTTTCAATGTTTTATAGCGGTTGCACTGAATGACCTGATGTTTCAGGACATGCGTATGATCGAGTGAAAACATGAATTTATCAGATAGTTAAGAGAGAGTTAGTTACTTTGCTTCACGACCATGTGGTCCCTTGCAGGTGTCTGAATGATGTCACATCCTGTCACATGATATTGACCACATGACTTGATCCAAATGGTCCTTTATATTGGTTACTCCGAATGACATCAATGAAATTCATTTTTCCAGACATTTTTTCTCATAACAAAGTAACGACTTCAACACATAATTTTAACGCCATTTTGCACTATGTTGATATATGATATTATAAAATCATGCCAGAATAAAAAATATATACATCTATTACATTTTAAGATATTTTAATCACGAATGAAATGGCTGTATTGGCGTTTGGACGGTTAAACCGAATGACACTTCAAAATCTTTAAAATACCTTTATATGTAGCAAAATATAATTAAAACCTTTTAGATTCAATAAAAGAGATCTAGTTATACTATCTTACATACTTTGGATGTCATATGGATGTTTTTTATTATTATTAACGCCTTTGGACAAAAAAATGACCCGTCACGTCAGCAATTTAATAGTCATGTAAAACCATCAGAAGCTGTTTTTTCCAGCGGTAACTTATGCCATATCCTTAGACTACTTTATGTAACACAGTGTTGACTATCTAGTATGAATAACAAACTGATCATATCTCTCTTTTTCTCTACAGCCTGCATCTTTCGCTACAACGCTCTCTCTTTAGTCTACCTTCTGTTCCTGCTGCTCTTACCGTGGTTTCAATGGCCCAACAAACACACACTACGAGGTAAGAGAGTTTCTCACGCTTTCATTTCCAATGTCGCAATACTCTGTCTGACTAGAAAGACCGCTAAATGCGAAACAAAACGATTGCTAAATGCATGATTTTGAGTGATTATTCTCTGGTGTGTTTGATTGCCAGATGAAAAAAGTAGTTCAGGAATTCTGACTGGACAGAGTAGCTTTGGTTATTTGGTCTTGGAAAAATTTGCTGATTTCATGTTGAGATGTTTGACTAAACTAAATCTATATATACTGTAATGTGTGTGTGTGTGTATTCTGTAATGATACAATAAAATAAAAATCGATCTAAAACAGTCCCTGCCAGTCTAGTAAGGACTGAAACTCACGACTATGTGTCTGTTTGCCAAACCACAGCTTGACTGACCTTGATAATAGAGGAATCCATTATAAACCACGACACATTCATTCCTGCAGTATTAGACGTCTCATGACCACAGAGATACACAGAGCGGTGATGGAATAAACAAGATGTTCTTTGGCTCTCAAACGTGGTTTTGCATCGGCTTTTCCCATCCGAGCACCTGACTCTGTAATGTGCAGGGTTCAGGGTCGGATCCCGCGCTGTGGCTTTGGCAGGCGCGTCAGCGACGGGAAGGCAGCCCGTTTATCTGTGGGCTTCAGTCCAGAGCTCTCGAGCTGGACACAAACATGCTGCCAGTGTGTATTTGACAACTTGGGCTCAACAAGGTGCTGAAAAGAGGATGATTGTTGGATGCTCTGTATAAAAGAGCCACTAACGTTGAGACATCCAGAAGTGTCATAATAACAGAGTCATTGTGCCTGTCATCACCATCATTAAATCCAGTTTTGTGCCTCTTCTAGCACCACGTATTTGTAAGATACTATAGATTTTCATTAATATTCCCATTCATGGGAGCTGCTGGACCTGGAAGAGAAAATGTAAGCCATTCAAGCCAGGGTTTTTATCGTTAACTAAAATGGTTAAAATGTTATTTTAGTGTCCTTGTTACTGTAGTAATAACGGTAGATGATGCATAATTACATGCAACTAACCCTAAACTTATAGTAAGTACATTAATCAATATTACTTAGTACTTAAATGTATAATTACACTGTAACAAGGACACTTAAAAATAGTGTAACAGTAAAAACCCTTTATTATAAATCAATAAAATGCCACTCAAGTTGCCCAGGTTCGAGTGATACCGTGTAATGTACTCTACTGGACCTATTTAGTCTACTACGGAATAGTCACAAAAATCACACTTTATACTAAAAATTCCTTAAGTAGCGACTAGTTTGTGTGATGTTCTTTGTTGGAGTTGTTCGTGCATCAGCCTGCAGTAACGGAGGTGCCGTGATGACTTGTGTACATACAATGGCATGATGATCTCATGTTGGGCGTGTACACGGTTTCTGTTGCCATAACAGTTAATGTGTGTCTGTGTTGGATTGGCATGAGAACTAACAGTCAGTATCTGATTTGCATGATTGTAATTCCTGTAAATGTATTTATGCTGCACCACTGGAGGAATATCCATATTCTTTAAAATTGGAGTTGTATAAAAAGAAATAGGGATGCATGATCAGCATCATTTCAGTTATTGGGGATCAATATGTCAAACCTTTTTTGATACAGCAACATGGATAGGAAATTTAATTGTGCATGCTCTTTTACCCTTTTTTACATTTAGATTACCTTGCCGTCATTTACAGTTAATCTTTAAAATGCTAATAATTGAATAACACTGTTAAATGTAATGTATAAATGAATATCCATTTTCATACTGTACGTTATAATGTTGTGATACCTAACAATTCATCTTAGTCTTTGATGCTTTATTTATTTGTTTGTTTGTGTAATTATTAAGAGATGTCATTTTTATGACATAACATCTTGTACGAGAAAAGATGTTTTTACGACATATCTCGTTTTGAGAAAAGATGGCATTTTAATAACATAACATCTTGTTATTATGAGAAAATGTCATTTGTAGGATATAACATCTTGTTATTACCAGAAAATGTTGTTTTTTATGACATATCCCGTTATTATGAGAAAATTCATTTTTACGACATATTACAAGAAAAGGTGTCATTTTAATGACATAACGTCTCGTTATTATGAGAAATTATATAGTTAACAACATAACATCTCATTATTACCAGAAAATATGTTGTTTTTATGACATAACATCTTGTTATTATGAGAAAATGTCATTTTTCCGACATAACATCTCATTACGAGAAAAGATGGTATTTTAATGACATATCTTGTTATTACGAGAAAAGATGACGTTTTAATGACATAACATCTCGTTATTATGATAAATTATATAGTTAACAACATAACATCTCATTATTACCAGAAAATATGCCGTTTTAATAACATAACATCTCATTATTACCAGAAAATATGTTGTTTTTATGACATAACATCTTGTTATTATGAGAAAATGTCATTTTTCCGACATAACATCTCATTACGAGAAAAGATGGTATTTTAATGACATAACATCTCGTTATTATGAGAAATTATGTAGTTTTTACAACATATCTCCTTATTACCAGAAAATATGTTGTTTTTATGACATAACATCTTGTTAAGAGAAAATGACATTTTTACGACATAACATCTCATTACGAGAAAAGATAGTATTTTAATGACATAACGTCTCGTTATTATGAGAAATTGTAGTTTTTACAACATCTCGTTATTATGAGAAAATGTGTCATTTTTACGACATAACATCTTATTACGAGAAAAATGCCGTTTTAATGACATAACGTCTCGTTATTATGTGAAATTATGTAGTTTTTACAACATATCTCATTATTACCAGAAAATATGTTGTTTTTTATGACATAACATCTTGTTATTAAGAGAAAATGACATTTTTACGACATAACATCTCATTACGAGAAAAGATGGTATTTTAATGACATAACGTCTCGTTATTATGAGAAATTATGTAGTTTTTACAACATATTGTTATTATGAGAAAATGTGTCATTTTTCCGACATAACATCTCATTATGAGAAAAGATGGTATTTTAACGACATATCTTGTTATTACGAGAAAAACGCCGTTTTAATGACATAACGTCTCGTTATTATGTGAAATTATGTAGTTTTACAACATAACATCTCGTTATTACCAGAAAATATGTTGTTTTTTATGACATAACATCTTGTTATTAAGAGAAAATGACATTTTTCCGACATAACATCTCATTACGAGAAAACATGGTATTTTAATGACATATCTTGTTACTACGAGAAAAAATGCCGTTTTATTGACATAACGTCTCGTTATTATGAGAAATTACGTTGTTTTTACTACATATCTCATTATTATGAGAAAATTTGTCATTTTTACGACATATCTTATTACGAGAAAAGATGGTATTAACATCTCATTATGAGAAAAGATGGTATTTTAACGACATAACATCTTATTACGTGAAAAATGCCGTTTTAATGACATAACGTCTCGTTATTATGAGAAATTATGTAGTTTTTACGGCATATCTCGTTATTATGAGAAAATGTAACTTTTCTGACATAACATCTCATTACGAGAAAAGATGATATTTTAACAACATATCTTGTTATTACGAGAAAAGATGTCGTTTTAATGACGTAATGTCTCGTTATCATGAGAAAATGTTGATTTTACAACATAACATCTCGTTATTACCAGAAAATATGTTGTTTTATGACAACATCTCATGTGAAAAGGTGTCATTTTAACAGCATCACGTTATTACGACGAAAAATGTTGTTTTTACAACATAACCTCGTTATTACGAGAAAAGATGTCATTTTAATGACATAACATCTCATTACGACAAAAAAAATTTGTTTTACGACATCTCATTATTAGAAAAAAAAGTTGTTTTAACATCATAACATCTCGTTACTACGACATATTTGAGCGGGAAAAAAATATGTATGTGGCAGCTGTACTTGCAAGAAATCAGGACAAAAGTATTGTAAAAATACTATAATGTAAAAATTTTGAAATATTCGTTTTCATTTATTTTACAGTGCTTTTGCTTTACAATATATGGCTATTACTGTCATAGGAATAGCAGTAATATAAATTATTATTATTATTATATCCTAATTGTTTGTAAAAACAGCAGTGTGAATGTAAGGCAGACTGAGACACTATATCACAACTAAAAGAGGTTTGAGCTCCTATTGAAGTTCAGGTAGAAGTCAATGCACAGACTTTTTTCTATGTTCACACTGAACATTGAACTCTCAATGTGTGAATTTAACTGTGGGAAACACTGGAGGATGTTACGCGTCTTACGTCTAAGGATTAGCTTTATTGTTTAGTCAGAGAAGGAGGAAATGTGCCGATTGCTTCACCTCGCTTTACCTCATTGAGAGAGGTGTAGAATTCCTACAGCTACAAAGTTTGCTTTCCACCGTCTGGATGTTACTGCTCTCAGGGGAGGCTTACAGCAAGCGATGTGACTCAAATGACCATCATCTACGTGCCTTTTCACAGGGGATAATCTGGCACTGAGGGAACATCCCTGCAACAGCCAGTCATAGTGAAACGAAACCTGACGTTGAACAGTATTAATGGTTTTAATGAAAACCATCTTGCTTTTTTCCTACTGAGGATTAGCTACACATTCTGTGGCGGGGAAATCCGGGGAAAGCCAAGCCAGTTGTGAACAATCAGAGGCTTAGGAGAAGAAGAAAGCTGTAGGAAAATGTAGATCACCACTACAGAATGTTAGCCAGGGTATATTTGGGTCAAATTCACATTTTACTCACAGTTTCCTCAATTATTTAAGTTTCAAGCTTGTTAACTTCAGAATAGCTTGTTCTGCTTACTGACTTGGTTACCTTTGACCTTTTACTGTAATAACTTCTTCGCAGATGTCTCAGACGGCACTGCTCTCATGCTGATTTCATGCAAAAATGGTTCTCAAAACTCAAAAAGGTCCAATATGATGGTTGACTTTAAAGGTCATGTAAACGCCTTTAAGAGGTTATTTTCTTGGTGAAAGTTCATAAACGAGGTTTGAGGTCAACATTATAAAAAAATTATATCCATTTGGATTACACAGTTTTAACATAAATGAAACATTAATAGTACTAATAAACTAAACGTGTTAAGTACACAATAACAGGGTTTATATATTTATCATAAATCAATCCAATTTGTTTCAAACTCATACATTTTAACTAATGAAATAAAGCCTGTTCCCCAGCTAGCTATTTTAACCATCTTCATTACATTGCTTTCTTAATTATCAGATTTATGCTGATTCTAAATGCGTTTTGAAAATGATTATTTAAAAAAAATCAAATAGATGCAAATAGTTAATAATAAACTGTAATGATAAATGTGCCTCACATCAAGTTCATTAGTTTGTTAAAACTTTGCCATTTAAATACATAAATCTTAAATTTACACCTAAATATATATTTTTTTTGAGAGTGTAATGTGTCAGACGGGATATTAATGAGGATTTTGTTTTGTAATTATTTAATTTGACGTGCATGTGTTAAAGTAAATAAGGTCAATTTTGATTATTATTATTATTATTATTATTTACATTAAGTAAAACTTCACTGACACACCTATATTATTGTTAGCCATTTTATTAATGACGCATGAAATTTCATGATAACTATATATATCTCAATATAGGTATTTTTATTTTATTTTATTTTATTGTTGTTTAAGTAAGAACAAAGATGCAAATTACAAACAAACAATGCAATCAGCTACAGTAGGATTATTGAACATGTAGTAAGTAAATCGTAATCAAATGTAAAAATGAAACACTACATAGTCTTTACTGTATGAATCAAATATAAATTGATTCTTTTTAAAGCTACTAAAGTTACTCAGCCACAAGTACGTTTGTTCCACGTTTGTCTTTTATTGTTTGATTAACATATTAAGTGCTATGCGGATATATTTACATACTCAAAATAAACAATACAGCCTTTAGAAGTATCTCTAAAGGCCCTGATATACTTAAAGTGAAATCAAAGATCGAGCCGGTGTGGCGTCATTTTAAACTAAATCAAGCCAAAATGAAGTTTGTTTGGTGTTTGTTTCAGGAGTTCGAAACAGCTTGCCAAAGTAACTTTGGCTGATGAACCCCTTTAAACTACTATTGGTCCGTGGTGATGATATAATAAGTGGGTGTGGCTATGGGGCTCCGCCTTCTTTGAGGTGTAAATGTTATCCGGTTCATTTCTTCTGTTCAGTCCATCGAGGTCAGACATCCGCCAATAAAAACAGTAAAAACCGATGGTCACGTATTTCAAACTTCTTTTTACCCCTAAGCAAAGAAAAAAAGAACTCAACGATCGACACTTTATATCATCACCACAGTATACATTGTTATACCGCCCAGCCCTTCATTCTGTATAATTTAATCTACATTAGATTATGGTCTTGAATAGATTTATTTTCATTTTACATTAACATAATTGGTTTGGTACTTGATCATTTTCCATTAAAGATTATTTAAAGTGGTTTAATTAATAATGGCTTTGTTGTTCTAAATTTTCCACACAAATGCACACTGGTATGTCAGAGAGCATGATTTCCCAGCACTATGTGGGAGCGAAACGTTCCGGAAAGCATCAGCACTCTCTGGGGTGAGTCTGCCACGTGCCCCCTGCTGCCAGGGTCAGAATTTGGGTTCTAGTCTCACCAGTTACTTCAGAGACTTACAGAAGCTGCTTTCTCTCACCAACATTCACTTCCTCAACTACAGGAAGCTCATGATACTCTTGGGAAGAGTAGTTTGTTATCTTGAAGCATTATTTATTTTGATAATGCGGTTCCCTTAACTAGTATATATAACATTTCATGCACTGATTTTTAACAAATAACACCAGGGTTGATGACTCAGATAAAAAGTTAACTGTATTTTTGGACATCATGTGCATTGTACACTACTTGGAGCATTTAAAATGTGTTTTTAAGTTGCATCGGTTTTATCGTCTGCCATACAAAGTCTTAACGGTTACAAAAGTAATAGCATACCTCTCTCCAACAAACCACACAATTTGAGGTATAATTCATGTTCAAAATTCAAATAATTAGGATTTTTTGTTTAAAATCTAAAGATTTAACAAGAATAAACACTCACAGTGATACGGCATTACCAGAAAACATGTTGTTTTTTATGACATAAATTCTTGTTATTAAGAGAAAATGACATTTTTCCGACATAATCATGAAGCCTTTTTAAATTCATGGCTAAAAGGACCATATTTTCTTTTTCATTCTTTAGTCCATCTGAGCATAAGCATCTCAATGTGTGGCACATATAGAAATGGGCAGTTCTATTGGCTGAACTGAATGTTTTGCCAACCATTATTACATTTTCGGGTCTTTAGCGACCCGGATCTATATCTGACACGGGTGGATCTGCCGCATTAATATAAAACTCACTTGATATTTGAATAACAATTACTAAAGAATAAAATAAAGCATATTTTGTTACCTTTTGGAACTTGGAAGGGTTCAATTTGATGTTTTTTACCATCATCGTTGTCATCGTCAAAACTCATTTCCAAGGTCAATAAAGACCCGATGTATGTGTTTAAGGGTAACAGATCCCATCAAATTGTTTGCACAGCACACTTTTCTTTTCTGTTTTCAAATATTTCCAATTGAAACTTGTTGGAGTTGGAGAGATATTGAAATAATTTCTATTTTTGGAATAGCATACTAAAGGTGCAGTCACATTTATTGTTGTCCAGCAATTTTTTTCTTTTAAATAGGAATACACGAAAATGGGAACTTTGCATGGGGGCGAAAAATGCGATGGGTTCAATTTAATCACGTCGATGACAGGAATCTAGTATGACTAAGGGGATTTTTAGTAATTGTCCACAATATATTGCCATGGCCGATATATCGGTCGATATGTGGCAATTTTTTAATTATCAGCATCGACCAATAATTCTTTGTGTTTGCCTGATGTGTTTGAAGTGGGGCTTTTATTTTGTCAGCACTGAGAACAGAATATATATATATATATATATATATATATATATATATATATATATATATATATATATATATATATATATATATATATATATATATATATATATAAAATATGGTAAAACAGTGCTAAAGGCACACCTTAAAAAAATATGCTTTTCATTACTCCCATAGTGTATGAAAAAATAATGATTCATATGATTGTATTGAACATTGATGGAGCAACAGATTTTGTGTGAAAATATATCATAAAAGTTTATTTTGTTTAAAAATCTTATAAATGTATGAGGTTGCGAGGTGGGCCTTTTACCCCAAAGACAAACTGGTAAAACCGATATATCGGCCGATATGTGGCATTTTTCATTATCGGCATCCACCAATAAGTCTTTTTTGTTTGGCCGATGTGTCAAAAGTGGGACTTTTATTTTGACAGCACTGAGAACAGGAGATATACATATATATATTGGTCACACTTTCAAAATATTTGTATGTCATTGGGTCGGATTGCTTTCTCGCCATTGAACCGCTCCAGGGTTTGTTTCCAAAGGGGACGAGACCAGTTCGTTCAGACGATCTCAGACCGATTGCTTTGGTGCGGATCTGAGCATGATTGCTGTGTTGAACCAAACTAAGGGAGAAAAAATGCTAGGTTCCAGAAAAAAAAAATTCTCCATAAGAATGCTTTCAATTTAGTCACCAAGAAGAAACATATTTTTTACCCCACATTAAAATACTGAATATCCAATTGTCTTTCATTATATTACACTGTAGGGATTAGCCAAAGTAAACAGTGTGTATGACAACAGGATAACCTTCGAAATTGACTGAAAATATCCCACCGCTGATGTGTAAAATCTCCTGCTTGTCTTGGTAAGGCAGACTGTTATTCTTTCCATAGTAACTCAGTAACTCAACACCATTTTGGGGTGTATGGAGCTGTGTCAAGTGCTCTGAAGCCCCGATTCTTGTTAAAACAATCACGGCTACACGTGTCAAAACACAAGACATCACAGTCATCTAGTTGTGTGGAAAATCTCATAATGGCCGTGCAGATTTCACACTCCCGCTGCAGTGTGGAACAGGTTCGATGTAAACAGCGGAGCTGCTATCTGTGGCGAACGCTGAAGCGGCCTTTCATTGAATCTCACTGGAAACAAACCAGAGAAATTGCCAAGACAAACTAGAAAGACAAACACAGCTCTGTGTGTCCAGAGTGTTCATTCTTACCCAGGTGTCCTCAGTCACCTCGTCTAACCCAAATATCTCTGCTGCGATCCTGACATAGAGATGTACTTCAGTTTCCAGTATAGTAGGCAGAAAGCCCCAAGTAAGGGAACGGCCCATCTGATGTCTGTCTAGTAAAACCTACATTTTACAGGTTACATTATGCAGCAGAACATTTCCATCAGTGTTTTACAGTAAGGTATAACCACAGACCTCAGGTGGTGCTCAATCCAGGCTGTAATTGTTGACTGTGCAACTTTCTTATAAGTAGTGCATACTAAGGCACTCTTACTATTCATACTTACGGTTAGTGAAAACCCCTAACCCTACGTCTTAAACTTTTAGTGTGTCCGTTTGTGGTGCGGACAGACATGAATGAAATGATGTGGCTTGTTGAGGAAAGTCGGCTGACGCCATCATTACTGTTCGTATCACTGTGTATCAAGTGCCGAGGAAGATCCAGACCTGAAATTCAGATATGCAATATGCGCTGTAAGCGGTCGACCAATCACAACAGACTGGGTCATTTGACCAATCAGAGCAGAGTAGGCTCTCAGAAAGGCGGGGTTTCGAGAGACTGAATCTTTGAACGAAATGTTTCAGACACTGTGAGAAAATAGATGATCCTGCAATGTATATTATGAGAAAATTAAAGTGTTTTTTGACCTTGAATGCATGTAAACTTGCTATACACAATTAGCAACCTTTAAAATAGCATAAAGGGGCAGTTTAAAACATGCAAAATGACTCGGCCCTAACAGTGACCAGCTGTAGCTGAAGTTTAGAGCTCTTTACAGACTGTCCCGGTGCTCTTTACTCGTGTATGTTTTAGCAGAAATGATTTTTTGTGTGTATTTTGACAGTCCTGCTATGATTAGAATAGTTGGGCCTGGCTTTGCATTTTCCTAATTCTCGCAAAAGTTAAACGCTCACACATGTGCTCATTTTGCTCCCGCACCTCTGCGCTGTTGGAAAAAGATTGTTGGAAATCCAGTCTTTGGGTGGCTACAATGTAAATTTTGCAATTAAATATTACAAGAGTTTCTGTAAAGCTATTGTTATGACAACCAATGGGTAGTACTGTTTCCATGGACGTTTTTTAACCATGATTTTAAAAATGGCAGGTTTAAACTTGAATGAACAGTAAATGTGAGGTTTATTTTCAAGTTGATATAGGCTAATTTGTGAATGGAAACTGTATAGATTTGTAACATTGACCGTCATATCAGTGATTGGACTGTATGTACTGTTTTTCTGAAGAAAACTTTCAACTCCCATGCATTTCTCTTTCCTTATTGTATCTTTGCTCTCCGTTCCACAGGACACACTGGACGTTTCATCAAGGCTCTTTTCAGCACCAGTCTGATTTTCCTCTTGGCACACGTCTGCTTCCAGATCTGCCTGTACACCATCCCCAGCCTTGATGATGCACTGGGACACAATTGTAAGTCCGAATTATTTTAGGTGCATGTACAATCATAGGCTTTTATTATGAATATGTTCGCCTTAAGGTTATCTATACGCTAGTGTGCTCCAAAACAATGAAAACAATTCGCATTTAGAAGATATTAGCATCCAAAACTTACGGTCTCTCACTTCCACAAGTATGGATCAACGATTTTGATGACATCACGCTTCTCATCAGATCTTCTGTCCAATCAAATGCTCTCTAGAATCTGAAGCGTCCCGCCCACTACATTATAAATAGATGCTGAAGCTGCGGCTGAAATCGGTCACTTGTATACTATTTTCTACATGGTGAATGGCATATAGTGCACTATATAGGGGTTAGGGAATGATTCAGACAGTTTAAACATGCTTTCCATTGAGGCCACCACAAAAGTATCAGACCTGTACAGAATGCTGTATTTTAAAGCGATATGGAGGAGATTAGGAGAAACTGAGGCTTTACGGAGTTCAACAGCTCCGATTGAGTTGTGATATAAACTAAACGCTATTGGCTATTTTAAAAAATGGGAGAAGCTGTTTGATGTGTCCTGCCCTGTCTTCCTGTTTCAGTGGAAATTATGTCAACACATTGAACACATGCTGCGTGTTTCAAGGCACTTCAGTGGGCCTTTAATTGTCATTAGACCTGTCATGAGAAATCGAGTCCCCCCAGGAATTGGCTCTCCTTTAGGACTCAGGCGGTAATGCCTGATCAAAAGTTGTTATTGCTATCTTGACTAATTATAACCTTTTTAACAATTGCATGATGTTTATTACATTAAGTGCACAAACAGCATGCTTGAAATATAAAACGAATGCCTATGCATTGCATAATCAAACTGGAAACACAACCATGCCTAAAAATGTGTTTATATGAGGATAAGGATTGTTGCATCATAGTAATGAGTAATCAGGTGCTAGAAATACTACCCATTAACCAGCAAGATCATTCGGGGTCCTAATGGAGACCTGATTTTTGGGGGGACTCACTTTCTCACCACTACGGCATTCATGCAGAGGATGCGTTCGGGATGCAGAGGCCTGTCAAGCGATGTTTAAACATCAAGCAGATAGCTTAACCACCATAAGCTGGTATGATCCACTGGTTTGTTGCTGGTGCAAGATGGTCTTCCGAGATTTACTAGATAATGACCAACTTGCCAGCTACTGTGTTCCAAACACACCAACCTGATTAAACTGAATTTTCCAGCAGGGCATTCACAGGTGACCGTGATTTTTCTCAAGTAGGACATGTTCCTGGATTTAAATGTTCCAAAACAACAGTCTGGTTGACTAAAAAAGTATTTTTCTCTAACCCTAAACATTTCTGTAACTAATAAAGCACCCATAAAATCAGATAGTGTTAAGTTGAACAATTATGCAATTAAAGAAAGGAAAGAAATCTGAACATACTGTGATTTTTTTTCCTTTCTTTAATTGCATGATATATAATCTGTTTGAGGAGCCTCATTTATTAGTCTCTCTTGTTTGAGGTTTGGACGTTGTGTTTGCGTTCCATGTCCTGAAAGACCGATGTGAGATGCATCATTCCTGAGTCCCAGACTTCTTTAAGGAGTCGCCAGGCTGACTGCAGAGACTTCAAGGGCTCGTAGCCTTTGGCTGACTTCAGTGGCTCATGGAAACGTTTCGGTAGCTTTGTGAGGGCACTTGCGGTTGACAATGTCCAGCGTGTAGAACTCACTGTGACTCACTTTATCCTGAGTTCACAATCCCTCTCTCTTTCTCTCTCCATAGGCAGCTCATGGGAGAGACTATCAAGACATGTTGGAGTGTCCAGGTATGTGGAGAATGTGGAGAATGAGAGGCGTCACCTTGACCTGTTTGAAAGTGATCAGTGTTAGATCACAAAGTTCAGGTCTGAGGGAACAGCAAGGCCATATACTCTCTACGCTTCATACGAATAAAGTTTAAATTAAGTATCTTGCTAAAACATTTTTTATACGAGTGACATTTACTTTGTTATCATTATCATCATTATCTTATTACCAAAAGTAATTTTAGCATAAAATACCAATATTTTTCATACTGTTATTTTTCAGATGAAAGGATATTTGTCCATTTGGTCCATGTACTTCCAATCATTTTTATTTTAATTACTTATTTTTTCAATGCCACATTGTTTCAGATCAACTGTACAGATAATCATTATGTTAATATTTATAATATCTTAATATCCTCATGTCTATAGTCGCATTTAGCAGATTAGAGCTGGCATATTTTTTCTAATACACACACACACATACACATATATGCTATATGCTATATATATATATATAGCATATAGCATATAGCAAAATGGCCCAAAAAAAAAAAAAAATTTGGAGAAAAAAATAAAATAAAAAAAATAAAATAAAATGCTTTTATTAAATTGTTATTATAATTTCTTATTATATTTTATTTATTTTTCAGATGATTTTTATTTAGGGAAAAAAAATACAGTAAAATGCTTAAATTAACATTTAATTTTATTTTATTTTATATGCTTATTTATGTATGCTTTAATATAATGTGTGTATTAGAATGTTATTTTATTTTATTTTATTTATTTTTCAGATGATACCAAATATTTTATTTAGGGAAAAAAATGCTTATATTAATCTTTAATTCAATTTATTTATTTTTTATTTTTTTTATTTTAATGTGTATATTAAAATGTTATTTTTTTATTTAGTTTTATTTTATTTTATATGCTTTTATTTTATAAGCTTTAATATGATGTGTATATTAATATTAATATTTTTATTTATTTATTTATTTATTAAATAATTAAATAAAATGGTTATATTAACATTTTATTTTATTTATAGCTGCTTAATTTTAATATGTATATTAAAATGTTTTTTTATTATTTATGGTTATATATGCCTATTTTTAATGTGTATATTAAAATTATATTTTATTTATTATTTTATTTACTTTTCAGATGATACCAAATATTTTTTAAATAAAATAAAATGCTTATATTAACATTTTATTTGATTTTGTTTTGTTTGACCTTTTTCTTGGAAAGTGCCATTTTATGACCTCTCTAACGCCACATTGCTCAGATATGGCGTTTAACAGCGGAGTTTGCGCTTGCTCCTGCAGGCTGCCCCTGGACGACCCTTGGGCTGTTGTGTGGCTCCTGACCCCAGATCTTGGCATCTTCATCATCTCTTTGATCGCCCTCATCCTCTGTAACCAGCTCTTGAAGAAGAGAGAGGAGGGGCTCGTACCTCACATGTCTGCTCTTCTACATGAGGTGAGCTGAGCGCAGACCAGGCCTACTGCCATCTTCTGTTCTCTTGTGTTCGAGCAGCTCATTGTGGGAATGTGTTGAGTAATGCTGCCTCAAGGCCCCGATACACTCACAGCGAAGTTCTGTTCATTCTTCGCTTAGGGGTAAAAAGATGTTCGAAATACTTGAGCAGAGATATACTGTTAGTGAACATCCCGTCACACCAGTTCATTCTTCAATTTCCCTTGAAGTATATTGTGGCCTTTAGTCTGAGTTGGCTGGCTTTATTTTTTCTTACTGAAGTTTTGTCGAGTTATATCCATAAGATATACCTTAAAGTATTAGTTCACCCAAAAATGAAAATTCTGTAATTTATTACTCACCCTCATGTCGTTCCACACCCGTAAGACCTTCATTCATCTTCAGAACACAAATTAAGATATTTTTGATGAAATCGATGGATCAGTGAGGCCTGCATTGAGAACATGTTCAAACGCCCAGAAAGCTACTAAAGACATATTTAAAAAAGTTCATGTGACTACAGTGGTTCAACCTTAATATTGTATTGCAAAATTATTATTAAAACAATGTGCTGTCAACAGCTTGTAACCATGGCCACAAGGTCACACGTTTTGCGTTGGTGCACATGAATTCTTGCACAAGTCACACAAACATAGCAACAAGAATTAAAGTGAGCAAAAAAGTGAGAAGCAGAAACATGATCCGGCGTCACTTCATACAGTGTTGGTAATTAGTGAAATTAGTGGCTGGTAAACGCCTTTGAACTACCATTGGTCCGTGGTGATGATGTAATAGGTGGGTGTGGCTCTGAGGCTCCGCCTTCTTTGAGGTGGAAATCTTCTACGGTTCACAAGCCTTCAGTTTATATAGTATATTATGTTTATACATAGAAATTGTGCTTCACCAACCTAAAATGTTATTTAAAACATTTAAATGGATGCGTTGGAGGGAACTGAAATGCAGCCAATGGGAACTCTTCCGCTTTGAAAATCCCATGATGCACCTCATGAGAGAAACCCAGAGCTGGAATATAAACAAAAAGAAGCAGACTTTTAAAAAGCTCTGTTTTTAGTATAACTAGAAAATCTTAATAATAAAACCATCAAATTCTTTGATTCTCTTTAAATATTGTTCATAGTAAACGTTTTGACTCTGTGATGTTTCATGTGGTTCTTGCTCTCGCATTTCTTTTCTTCTTCTTTTTTTTTTTTTTTTGTTCCATTCGACTCTTTGCACCATTCCAGCACTGTACAGAGGCCTAGAGTCTGACAACTTCCTGCTGGTGTTGCCAAGCCAACAGCATCAACAAACACTGGCTGACTCGCTGTATGTGTCAGCATAGAAAAATAGGTCCTTTATAAGATCAATTAGCAACAGAGTGCTTATCCAGGCGTGTGTGTCTGCTTTACTGGAATCTAACAATAGACACCATTTCAACACTGATAATATTAATATAATTATTCCCAGATAGCTCAAAGTTGACCTCTACTTACCTGTCTGACTCATTTCTACCCTCAAATGCAAAAGAATGAGTAAAACGCTTCAATGGGACTGTTAAGAGTTGATTATGGCAATGTAAATGCTTTCAGAGTTACAAACCACTCATGATTTAACATAGTTAAACTATAGTGGAAAAAGCAGTGAAGCTCTATAAATTACAAACCAAAGCAGCAAAAAACTTAATGTGAGTGAACAAAGTGTCAGTAATTTATCTAAAACTATTATAGAATGTATTTATTATAGATTATGGTTAAAAAGACGAATCAGTTCATTGAAATGAGTCATCTAAATGAATGAATTCAAAATGAATCATTGCTAAGCAATGGTTTCCTGGGGACTTTTATGTATTACTCCCACTTCAAATCGTCATCTTGTTCACAGAAAGCTCCATGTACTGAATTGGGTGTGTTGGGTTATTAAGAGTAGCAATTTTCAATTCCACATGACTTCCACAACAGTTTAAGTACCGCTTTATGCCAACATTTATTGTGTTGTAGCATTTTAGCCAACTTGCAACCACCTGCCTTGTAAATTGGTGTAGGAACAACATAATATTTAAGCAACACATTCCTAAGTATTGGCCTTCAGTTTGAGACTGAGCGACTGGGAAACACAAAATTATATCCTGATGTAATGCGTTTATACACGTCTCTGTTTTACTGCAGAGAAAAGAAATGCTGCAGTAAAGACCAGCGTCCATGCATCAAGTTCCACACTGCATTATAATAAATGCAATATAGTTGCTTTTATGTAACTTTTGATGCAGACATAGAAACTGCATAACCTGGAGGGTTAGTCCTGATTGGTAGGTGGCTTATGATGACAGTTATGAAACTTGTAAATAAAGTTGGATCTTGAATACACTTTCAACACATGAGTGTATGAAGTGGAAAGCAAAAGGGAAAAATAAAGAGAAGGAAAAAAGTACTTGACGCATTTTTTATAACACCAAACAGAACACAACTTCTGGCATTTTTCCATCAGGAAACCGTGTTTTGTTTACAGCTTCCCATGCTGCTACAATAAGCGCACCAGAGGATGAGATGGAAATTTGCAAGGTTCATGGCATTGAAACTTTTGGATATTTTGATAAGATGTACTGTGAAAGAAACTACTATTTTAGTTTAGTTTAAGCTGGTTTAGTTGGTGAAACTGGTGTTTTGTTGATCAACCAGTGGTTTCCTAGTCTGACCTGACAAGAACCCGAAACCCCTTTAAAACCAGCTAAACAGACCACCCTAACCAGCTTTGGGTGATTTAAATGGTTGCTTCCCATAGGAATTATACAAATCGTTTATTCTTAATGTATCCAGTGAGTTTAAACTGTCAAAATTTACATTTACACATTAAGCAGATGCTTTTTTTTCCCCAAAGCTTTGCACATTTTGTCAATTGTACAAAACATTTGTAAGATGTTGCTGGGATCAGCACCCTTAAAGGGACAACTTTGTACCGTATGTACCCCTAAAAGTCACAATCTTAAGGGGTAGTTCACCCAAAACATTTACTCACCCTCAAGTTGTTCCAAACCTGTATAAATTTGTTTGTTCTTCTGAACAATCTATTTAGTACCTTGGATTAATAATATGTACCCAGTATAGATCACCGATATAAACGAAATCGAAGAACGAACCAATGTGACATCAGTTCAAAGAAAATCAGGCCAAAAATTAAGTTCATTTGGAGTTCGAAACAGCTTGATAAAGTGAACTTTCCGGAAACGTTCCGGAACTACCATTGGTTTCTTCTGGCACTGACACTCTTTTTCACATGTTTAATGCTGTTGAGCTGCTTGTCTTTCCCTTTTTTCCCACCCATAATTGAAGAATGTTTGCAGTGAGTTTATCAGGCTCTTTAAGTTAGAGCTTAGATTCTCTGCCCGAGCCCGGACTCGGCCCGACCCGACCCGCGGGCCGGGTCGGGCCGATATTTCCCGCCACCGTCCTCGGGCCGGGTCGGGTCGGGCCCTTGTCACGTGTCATGCGCAGCGTCTCGTCCACTCGCAGTCTCGCACGCGTGACGCATCACACCTGTTGTGCGTGTTGTACTATTCAGTAGCTTAAAGCCTCGTTTAAAGCCTCGTTTACACTACACGCGTGCGGCGCGTTACGGCTGCGACGCGGCTACCGGAGCTGATACGCGGCCACTCTAGTCAATGCTCGTGTTTACACCAGCCGCGCCGCGGTGCGTTTGAGAAGCGTCCCAGAAGCGGCTCACCACGCCGCTTCGCTAAAGATATTTTTGACGGACGCCGCGTCCAAGACGCGCAGCTGAAATACAAAATAAAGTCAAAATAATCACCCTGAGTAAACTCCCGCTCATATTTCACATTAATACGATGCCAGAAACTGACGACAAGAGATTCGAACTTGAAATTTCTTGTTTTTTGTTGTGTTTTAACTTCATCTGTATGGCTACAGCAAAATAAAGTATGGCATAGCAATAAACACAATCAAACCGGACAAAATATAACCATTTAGCCATTAAAAACATGAAAAAATTAACGAAAACAATGTTTGCCAGGCAAATCTAGTGGTCTCGCGAATCCAGCCGCTTCGCTTCTGAAATGCTTCTGGTGTGAGTTGACACCCCTCAGAAGACGGAACAAAACCTTGTCGGAGCCGAAACGAGGCTTAAGTACAACATGGAGCTTGAAGAACCAAAGAAAAAAAATAAAACAGGAGAATTAACTTTGAGCAAGTCTGGAGGAAAATCGGAGGTATGGAAACATTTTAAACTAGTTTTAATAAACAAACAACGCAGTTTACATGCTTCTTCCTTGTCGTATTATTCATTAAGATAATAATTAATAAATGCACGCACAATTATGAACTTGATAAATGTTACAGATATGTTTTACTATGCACAAACAAATGCTTTTCAACTTACATATGCAAAATTCAGAATTAAATGAATGTGCTGCAATTTGTACAAAAAGAGAGTCTAGCTATAGCCTACGTGTTTTAGCCATTAAATAAGCACATTTAGTTTCAAGTTTAAGTTTTGTTTTGAAGAAAGATTTTCTTTAAAGTGAATTTCGTTTAGTATTAATTGTATCTTAATTTTAATACATTTTTCATCATCCAATTACCTGGATTTAATACATAAAAAGCAATATAGCAGACAATATAATATTGATATGGAGGCGCCGGCGCGCCACGGACACACTTACACCATTTGAAACTCGTAACACACGCTGTCACCGAATTTACAAATGCACATCTTGCTTGTTGCTCACACACATATTATGTTAAAATAACAATAGGTTGAAGTAACATTATTAATAATAATTAATCTTTAAGAATATTTGATTGAATGCTGAATGTTGAGCTTGTTCAATTTAATAAAATTAAAACTTTATTATAATTAAAATAATTTAATATTTAATATTGAGTGGCCAATTTTTGCTCATTTATTAATAGTATTTATATAATTTATATAACTGCGCAGCTCCCCCCTGTAGCCTATGATCTAGCACAGCAGCACCTGCGTTAAAAAAAATAAAATAATCTGGCGCCGCCCCTGGTTATAACGGCCCACATATTAAAAATGGTCGGGTTTAAATCGGGCTCGGGCTCATAATTACAGTGGACGTGTCGGGCCGGGCGGGGCTCGGACACAACGTGCTCGGGCTCGGGTAGGGTCGGGCTTGATTTGTTGGGCCCGATCTAAGCTCTACTTTAAGTTACTTCTGTGAATATTTTAGGGGTAAATAAGGTACAGATATGTCCCTTTGAGGATACTGTCCCAGTTACAAGCTGCTGTACTAATCAAGGTAAACATTTTTGCACTTTTTTCCCCCTGAGAGTATATAGTCAACACACTAATTAAGGTTTAGATTGGCCTGTGGATTCATTACATGGATCCTTCCAACGGGCAGCTGATGCCTTATTGAGGCTCAGTGTTTAGTA
Organism: Chanodichthys erythropterus; assembly: GCF_024489055.1. NCBI lineage: Eukaryota > Metazoa > Chordata > Actinopteri > Cypriniformes > Xenocyprididae > Chanodichthys > Chanodichthys erythropterus. The sequence continues at coordinate 58,528,497 of NC_090231.1, forward strand.
TTGGAGACGGTGTTAATAGAATCACATGAGGCTGTGGAATGAGGGACGACCCTGACACTGATGGGACACTGGGCTGAAAAGCCTCGAAAAGACTGGAATACAACCTTCCCTCACCCTTGAAAGAGGTTTCATATTCAGGGTCAAGAGGTCAGAAAAAAGAAGCAGATGAACTACGATGGGAAAGCAAAGTGTGGCCAGTTGCTTAGACTAGTCTTACAAGTTAGTCATCTTTTTTTTTTTTTTACCTTCAGGTACAAAGTAAGTCTGATTAGCCCTAACTGATTACTAGTTGGTCAGACTAGTTCTTAAGACACAGTCTGACCAATATTGCAAGCTCAAATCTGATTGGCTGACGTTATGCGGTGTTCTCAAAACTCTTGCTACTTTTAAATTTGATATCCAGAACAGTCCATAGGCACACAGGTGAGACTAGGAGACTGAGTTTTTGATATTCTGACATTAAACCTTTTTCCCTTTATGTTATGATATCCCCATTAAAAACTGTGTTCCGTGGGGTCTGATAGCCTAGTGGTTAGCACACTGATGTATGGCGCTGGCTGACCTGGGTTCAAATCCGACTCGAGGTCCTTTGCTGATCCTGTTCCACTCTCTTAACCCAACACTTTCCTGTCAGCCTCCACTGTCCTATCCGCCAAAAGCACAAAAAGCCGTAACTGTCCCTTGACAAAAACCCAATAGGATTTTTCCATTGACTTCCATTGTATTATAGCAGAAAATAAGCTGTGTGACCAACAGAAGTTAAAGACTTACACGTTTTGTTCATCATGTTAATCTTCACATATTAACTTGTATGAGTTTTGAAGTCTAAATGGCCAGAAGCCAGAAACTACACCACGTCACATGACTTCAACATAACCACTACTAAGATTCCGACAACTCTTTCAAACTTCATTTAAAATTTACAAGTTAGAATGTTAGAATTCCATTTATAGAATAGTTTGCTCAAGTATAAACACAGCAAGGCTACAGAAGCGGACAAGTGAGGAGTTTTAGTTTTAGACATGTAAAAGCTTAAAAAAGATCACAATTCCTGTACTACTGATGTGTTTCTTGTCATAGAATAAAGCGTGAAAACTTATGGATGATGGAACCGAAAGCGCCAACTTAAAACTTCATAGCTAGTTATGGTCCTCAGTGTGAAGGGGCCGTAAGATCAGTAACTGACTGAATACACACAGACTCTCATTTACACATGAAGTAGCTTTCACTGCTTTGTTGCAAGATTCAGGGTTTATTTCAGAAGTTTATTCTAGCAGAGGTGTATGTGCCAGCAAGAATAGGTGAATGTTTGAAAACTTATCTCACATGCGTGAAAGAATCTAAAGTTTTTAATGACGCAATAATGAACTCGTATTGTACCAGGTCAAGAGTTTGAAAGCTGTGTCAGTTTTTTAACCAAAGCACCCAATGATCCAAACCAAGGGATCAAGTTTTGTCTGTTTAGCATGGTTCAGTTAGCCGCTGCTGGTAGATGCCAAAACTACACCATTTTTCTGCCAAAAATTCCATTGCTGACCATTCAAAAGTAGCTGTGTATTGTTAGAAAGTAACATATTTGGCAAGCAACATAAAAATATAATACATCTTTCCCTTTTATTTTTAAGTCTTTAACTTCTGTTGGTCACACAGCTTATTTTCTGCAATAATACAATGGAAGTCAATGGAAAAATCCTATTGGGTTTTTGTCAAGGGACAGTTACGGCTTTTTGTGCTTTTGGCGGATAGGACAGTGGAGGCTGACAGGAAAGTGTTGGGTTAAGAGAGTGGAACAGGATCAGCAAAGGACCTCGAGTCGGATTTGAACCCAGGTCAGCCAGCGCCATACAGTGTGCTAACCACTAGGCTATCAGACCCCACGGAACACAGTTTTTAATGGGGATATCATAACATAAAGGGAAAAAGGTTTAATGTCAGAATATCAACAACTCACATTAGATAGTGTCAGTGCAGTCAAATCAATAATATTTCTGGATCTTAAGTGTCTTTTAGACCCCCAACAAAGCAAGCTGAAGGCAACAGTGGCAAGGAACCCAAACTCCATCAGGTGACAGAAATGGAGAAACAAAACATTGGGAGAAACAGGCTCAGTCTGGGAATACTAGCTAGTAATGAGTTTGGGATTGTGCAGCTGCTGCTATTGAAGTCAATGGGAAAGTGATCCAAGTCTCTCTAGGTGTTATAGACCTCCTTGACAGCAGCAGGTCACTGGTTTGAACAGTGTTTCATTTTCAGCCAAAAACATCTCATGATGCAAACATGCCTGTCTGGCTCTGCGGGTCTGGCCAGCAATGATTGCTATGACCCAGAGGAGCCAAGAGTAACACACTCTCTCATGTGTGTACGTGCCTCAGAAAAATTCCTTCACCTTTTGAAGTTTTGCTGACACATAATTTTCTAGACTTAGACCTGTTTCTGTCTCTTACTGTATCTGTTTCTCTGACAGCACATTTACAGTTTGGACACCAGCATTGTAATAGATTTTCAGTAGAAATTTTGTCACACAAACATAAGTAGAAATACAAAAACCTGTACAGGATTTTTGGATAAAAAAAAAAAAAACATAATTCTTAAGGCCCAGATATACTCACTGCAAAGCTCTTTTCCTCTCCTCACTTAGGGGTAAAACGAAGTTTGAATACGTAAACAGCGGTTTGCTGTTAGTGAACATCCCGACACTGTCCACATTTAAAGGCACAATATGTAATTTTTGCCACTAGTGGTCGCTTATTCAAAACAAAGACGTAGCTTGCTGATGCCGTGAGCGTGGAATCATGGGAGTGTTGTCTTCACCCCCACAGCCAGCCGATGGAAAGCAATCCGACAGACTCAGCCAGAAATCATGTTCATGGATGAGCTAATGCATCAAAGTTTTATTAACGTTACTGTGGTATGAAGCAGGGTGGGGCCAAGAGCTGCGGGAGTCCAGCGTAGCTTTTATTATGCTTATGCTGCAATTGGCTTCCGCTCTTTCCGTTGCGTATGTGAGGTAACGCAGCACTACATGGTTAAAACAGTCATACATCAACAATGATTAGTTTTCTGCTGATAAATGTATCCAAACATTTGCTCACCTCAGTCTCTTTCAATTAGAATTACATCTTCAGTTTCTTCTATAAAGCGGCTCTCCAGTGTGTTCATGTTTTTACTCACGTCTGACCTCGATGGACTGATCAGAAGAAATTAACCAGAGAAGGTGGAGCCTCAAAGCCACACCCACCTATTACATCATCACCACAGACCAATGGTAGTTGAGAGGTGTTTACCAGCCAGAGCAAACTTTTCCAGAAAGTTAGCTTTGGCAAGCTGTCCAAACGAACTTGGCCTGATTTTGGTCGAAATGACGTCACACCATATCAGGGCCTTTATGAAGACAAATGACATACAGTTCCCCCTAGCTGGACGTAATGAGTGGAGCTAGACATATCCTAACCCTGCCCATACCCTAAACATAACTACCACAGAGGTGGAGCTGGACAAGGTTAAGCTCCACCCATTACATCCAGAGAGGTGGAGCTGGACAAGGTTAAGCTCCACCCATTACATCCAGAGAGGTGGAGCTGGACAAGGTTAAGCTCCACCCATTACATCCAGAGAGGGGGAGCTGGACATCATTTATCTTATCACTTGCCTTTATGTGGCCTATTTTTGCATCCTAAAAAAGTCTTTGTCATGTCTCTTATTTTTAGGAGGACGAAACAGAAGACGAAGATGATGGCACAGAGAGAGAAGATGAGGGAATGTCCTGTAGTGAGACTGAGGAAGAGGAGAGTCCTTCCTCGAGCAGTGGGGCGGCACAGTTAGCTGCCCGCCTGCGAGCCACAGCACAGCGCTTCCTCAGGAACATGGGCCGCATCCTGGCCATCACACTACTAGCACTGGCTGGTAAGAGAATCTGAGAACAGACTTAAACTATATCTAATACAATCAAGGCTTGACTTGCTGACCAGCCACTGTGGCTTGTGGTTTTCCAAAGTTAATTTTGATATTAATATCAATGGGGAAAAACTGCTATATAAATATTTTTCATATTATCTCATAATTTGGCAGCAGGTTTTTTAGGCTGCTGTCACTTTAAGACCTGATGCACGGATCCATTATACTGTTACACATGCGTTTTCTTTCTCAACTGTTTACGTTCACTCAAAACAACTGACTGTGTTTTCATGAATACTCGCCAAGATCGGCATTTTGACATTATTTTAGTGCAATATGCAGCAAAAAAGAACTCAGTTTAGTACTGAGAGGTGGCTTTATGTGTGCGCACTTTGGGTGTGAGAACAAAATCTGCGGGAGTTAGTAAAATTATGCGCAATACACACCGAAATTCAAGCGTTACACGCAACTGCTGAAATATTTGGCAGGTTGGAGGGTCTTAATTCATGTTATAGATTCATGTCTTTCTCTTTCCAGGAATCACTTTACCCTCTGCATTCTCAGCCTTCTACTTCCTCCTCTTCATTGGAGTGTGCACCTGGTGGGCTTGCCACTTTCCCATCAGCCATCTGGGGTTTAATACACTGTGTGTGATGGTGGCCTTCTTCACAGGGGGACACCTGGTGTGTCTTTACCTGTATCAGAGCTCATTTGCACAAGAGATGTTCTCCCCGGTGGGCCTGTGGGCCAGGTATTGCTCTTCATTACTCTCTTCACAGTCTCTGTACATCTAGCAGCATTTTAACCGCTCAGTTTACTCTCATTTTGGCCAAGTACTATGTGTACCTAGTTCAACATCCTTGTTTGTCCTGGAACAACCGTCCTGTAAGCCGATGAGACTGGTTACAGTGATTTTTAAAAGTAGGAAAACACTGACACCATTTCCTGGATCAACATCTTTCATAGGTCGCAGGACAACGGTGATATTAAACAATATGGTTTGAGTCAGGGTTAAGCATAGGGTTAATGGTTAGGTTTGGGGTTAGGACTGTGTTTTCTTGGCAGGAATCTCGTTCCAGGACCAACAAAAGTGTTGAATGTTGATACAGAAACATGTTCTACTTGGCAAAATCGCACTGACCATTATTGGTAGTACCAGCAAGAGATGATTGTGGCGGTATTATGGTGAGGCAATGGCATTAAACTGCAATACCTTGGTACTTAGATTTGTACCATGGTACTGTAAAATTACCATATTCATATACTGTGGTATTTACAATGTAATCCAATGTGCTTTAAGGTACAAGAACAATTACTTTTACATATTAACATATTTAGATAAGCATGTTCAGGATGTTGATGATGATGCATCAGCCAATGTGCCATTAAGGGAAATAAATAAACTCATGTGCTAATGGTTGTCATAACTCGTAATGCACAACTTTTCACTGTAGTTTTTTATATTATTACTTTTTAATATATATATATATATATATATATATATATATATATATATATATATATATATATATATATATATATATATATATATATATATATATAGTCATTAATGTAAAATACTAAATCATCTATTCTAATTGTGTTTTGACAATTTTGTTCAATAGTTGAACAAAGCAGAATCCTAGTAAAAGAGTAATAATTGTCCATATTTTAAATGAAGATATGTCATAATAAAACACTATGAATTCAGTTTCTCTCAAATAGCCTATAGGTTTTAATGTACATAACTCTTGTAATTATTGAGGAATATAACATCACGAATTATATGACGTATTAAATTAAAAATAATAATAACACTAGTAACAGCATGCCTCTCAGGTGCTTCTGTGAAGTGTTCATTTAGTATCACTGAGATAGTAATGTTTATTAATTTTTTTAATTAGTTTTTATTTTATTTTTCATATTAATTTTTGTTAAAGTTTTAGTAATTTTGTTGTGTTTTTGTCACTTTTATTACTTTTTTTTTTTAAAAAAATGTCTAGTTTTAGTTATTTTAGTACATTTTGAATGTATTTTATTTCATAGTTTTATTTTATTTTGTTTTATTTTATTTATTTTTTTATTTTTTTATTTACTTACTTACTTTTATTATTTTATTTTATTTTATTTTATTTTATTTTATTTTATTTTATTTTATTTTATTTTATTTTATTCAGGTTTGATTCACCATACATGAAAATGGGAATAGCTGAATAGCTGAAATTAGTTTATTTTATTTTATTTCAGTTGATGTTTTCCTTTATTTCATCATTATGTTCAATGCAAATAGGATTTCAAGTTTCTTACCCCGATCGTACCTTACTGTGGTTAGTAAATGAGCATCTGGCTGTTCATGTGTGTAATTTACACAAGGCTCGTGTTAAGGCAGGGTGTGTGATGTAAATGCGAGAGTCATTGCGGGACTAAAATAGCGCCTCAGGCTGGGGAGGTGAAGGTGCTGTATCCTGCCAACCTCGCGTAACACACTGAAACGCAGCACTGAGACTCGAGCCGTAGATATGTTTCTGGCTCGGCGAGGCTGCCAGCTCTGTGCACGTTTCCTGACCCATAAATCTCTGCTGACCTTTGCGCTGTTGCAGATAACTGTCACAGCTGTCACAGTGAGATAAAACAAAATTTGGCTATACGCCATTCTCATCATCATGTCACTTACAAACGTGCTGTCAGATCAGGATCATTAGTGGTGTTTGCTAAGGCAAGCATCACTGTTATAATTCTACTTACTTAAATTTGAACAAAATCATAAGCTGAACTCACCCTGAATGATAGTTATATTAGAATGATTTCTGAAGGATCATGTGACACTGAAGACTGGAGTAATGATGCTGAAAATTCAGCTTTGATCACAGGAATAAATTATATATTCACATAGAAAACAGTTCTTTTAAATTGTAATAATATTTCACAATTTTAACAGTATTTTTGATTAAATAAATGCATGGTGAGCATTAAAGACTTTCAAAAACATTAAAAAAAC